>NW_015389144.1:165358-204393 GCF_001527695.2 Protobothrops mucrosquamatus | reverse complement strand
GAGAGAGAGAGAGAGAGAGACAGAAGTGCAAGTGCAAGTGCAAGTGCCTCTGTCTCTGTCTCTCTCTCTCTCTCTCATGGGACTTGCCGGAGGGCCGTGGGAGGGCCGCATTTACATAGAGCAGGGAGGGCTGTTCGAGGGCCGGATTAAACCGGAACGCGGGCCGCAAATGGCCCGCGGGCCAGACTTTGGACATGTCTGTTCTACGCAGACAGCAAGGAGATGTCAAGCTACATCTGCAAACAAAGCAGACATTTCTACGTCCATGTAGGCAACAGAATGAAAAGAATTGAAACATCTTTGAGCCCTGAGAAATGGCAATATGTGCCAACAGATAAGAACTTTGTGAACCAAATGAAGTGGCCCAACCTTGCCACACAGTTAACAGAATTGACCTGGCTAGAAAGTCCTGAGTTCTTGGTCTGTTCAAACAGACAAATGCCACAGAGATCAAAATGCTACGCAATTCCAGCTCCAGATCAACGTGCCAACCTTCAACTTCAGGCACCCAATAAACGTCAACCAATCTGCTTCAAATCCCTGTCTAAGCGGAAGCACCTGAGATTAGGCATAGTTTTGATCATCTTGATCACTTGTCTTAGTATCCCAAGAATTTACCTTAAAGAAGCCTGTTATTTGTCCAGAATGGTATAAAGCAGGGGTGTCAAACTGCCGGCCCGCGGGCTGGACACATCATCTGGAAGCCGTGCCCACCCCATTGCCGGCAATGGCAAAACCGTCCCAATAGGTTGCACGACATCACGTGATGTCACAGGTTTGACGTGTCTGGTATAGGGTTTACTGCTTGAGCAGGGGTTGGACTAGAAGACTGCCAAGGTCCCTTCCAACCCTATTATTTTATGTTCTACATTATAGTAAGAGTTCTAGAAAAGAGGTATAGCAGATATGGCAGAACTGAATCCAACTTTGGGTGGACGATGTTTTTGAATCAACATCTGAAGTTCTGCTGAGTTGCCCTTTATAACCATACATGATGCTCCAAACTAACATTGCCCATCCTTATAGATCACTCCAATTGTATCATGGAACAGAATATATTGTTTTTATTTGCAGATAAATAAACAGAATAACAGAGTTGGAAGGGACCTTGGAGGTCTTCTAGTCCAACCTCCTGCTCAGGCAGGAAACCCTATACCATTTCAGACAAGTGGTTATCCAATTCTCAGGATACTTTTTTTTAAAAGGAGGCAAAATATCATTCCATTTACAATTGCTGCAAGGAAATTTTGGATATAATTAAGGTCTCCCATGTCAGAAGATAATTTTTTAAAACAATTTAGTTCACATGTTGTTGTAAAGTATTTCGGTCCATGATCGTAAATAAATATAGAAAAAAAAGAGAATAAAAAGCTCAAATATGTAATGGGTGTGTTGGCACCATTATTCGTTGTATCAATTATTAAATATATTGAACATATTTCATATTTCTCTCTGCGTGTGTTTCTCATCTCTCCGACCACTTCTGTTTCATTATTGTATTTAATTTATGCCGTAGCTTTCCAATAAACCAAATGTAAGCCTGGGCAGGAAAGTAGATAAATTATTATTATCATTTTTTTAGATCATCCTGATGACATTTGAGGAACATTTTCAATCTCTTAAAAGTTTTAATCTATCTGATTAATTGGTTAGTCGCCCTTCTACTAAACCCATCTGCCCAATCACCACAATTCTGTCCCTGGCTCTGGAACTGGTAAGGTAGAACATAAATTACCAGCCAAGGCAACTGAGGTAAAGTCCTTCCCCTTCTATTTTTCCCAATGCTGGAAGAGATTAAGAGCTGGTTCCATCTATTATTTTGACAACTCTGTCTTAATGACCTGGAAAGAAGGTATCTGAGGAAATGCACGTGGCCTTAAACCCCTGAAGGAATGCAAACAATTTAGTGTCTATAATTGACACTCACACAAAATGCCATAATGCATCAAACTGAGAATATGCTGAAGAGTTCACTGCAAAATTCATATTAAAGATACTCTGAAGAGCTTTGAAGAAATACATTGCAGCTTTTTCAGGCCGTTGACTCCATGGTTACTCGGAGTGGGGGATTAATAGTTTGTACCATTTAACATGATGCTTCTGCTGATTAATCCTATTGTATAAGTATTAAAACAATATCCAGTGCAAGTTCACCTCAAATTCACTAAGAAAATTTATTCACACAAACTATATATGTGGAGAATAGATAGGGCTCCACCATGGAACTCGATTAGATGTTTATTTGGCTGTTTAGGCAACACCTAGAGCAGGGATTTTCAACCTTTTCAGAGATTGTGCTACTTTTAGGATATGGCAATATTCGAGTACCACCAGTCGCCTAGCAGGTGGGCGTGGCCTGCTCAACGCCACTCACTGGACACAGCTGACTCAAGACAGCTGGGTCGGAATGAAACAAGTCGCACCGGCTAACTTGATGTGGGGACAACTTGGTGCCCCACAAACTCCTCGCCTTCCCAAACTGCTAGCACATGTGTGCACACACACACATGCATACACACTGCATTCCAGGTTTGGGGACTTTTATCCACAGATGAAGGAGAGGGCCTTCTCCCCAAGCCCAGGCATGATTGGCAATTTGCTAGCTCAGACGTGAATACAAGTCTCCAAGCTTGGAGTGGTTGTGTGCATGTGTGGATAGCATGCTAAAGAGATATTCCTTTACCAATCCCAGGCATCATTGGTGTTTCCCTGTCTGGTGCTCCCTACCGGCAAAGCAGGAGGTGGAGGACTTAATGGTAAAGGGTCTCCTGGCTGAGCAGAGGGTTGGATTAGAAGACCTTCAAGGTCTCTTCCAACTCTTCTCTTCTCTTCTCTTCTCTTCTCTTCTCTTCTCTTCTCTTCTCCTCTCTTCTCTTCTCTTCTCTTCTCTTCTATTCTATTCTATTCTATTCTATTCTACCTTTGCATGTGTGAACATTGTTGATAGTCCTTTCTCTCTCCAGATCATACCAGAGACATACAAAATGAGACATACTAGGATGATTCCAGAATTGCAGTAGATGTGTTGCCAACACGGAATCTTCATTTATCATGATTCCAGCCTCCACTGAAGCCTTCACAGGTACAAGAAGGAGGATCTGCAAAGATGTTGAATCCTTGGAGTCCAGCTGTTTAGGAATATTTGCAGCAAGAAGCTTCTCACCAATGATCTTATGTTCACTTCTCCATGTGAAGTTATGATTTTATCATGACACATTGATTTGAAATAATTTGAATGCACACAGTCTTTCTCACTAACAGTATTATTATTTCATTTCTATATTACTTGCCAGGAACTAATTTGTAGCAGTAAACCCAAAAAATATTTTAGCTCTAACTTTACACTCTAGTCATAAAACATAAAATATAGAATCATAGGGCTGGAAGGTACCTTGGAGGTCTTCTAGTCCAACCCCCTGCTCAAGGCAGGAGACCTTATACCATCCCAGTCAAATGGCTGTCCAGGCTCTTTTTGAAAACCTTCAGTGCTGGAGCACCCACAACCTCTGGATTGTTCCACTGATTATTTGTTCTCACTGATGGGAATTTTCTCCTTAGTTCTATGTTGGATCACTCTTTAGTGATCTTCCACTCATTACTTCTTGTCCTGCCCTCTGCTGCTTTGTAGAATACATTGACCCTTTCTCCCCTGTGGCAGCTTTTCAAATAATAATAATAATAATAATAATAATAATAATAATAATAATAATAATAATAATAATAATAATAATAATAATAATAATAATAATAATAATAATGATAATAATAATGATGATGATGATGATGATGATGATAATAATAATAATAATAATAATAATAATAATAATAATAATAATAATAATAATAATAATAATAATAATAATAATAAAGTTGGAAGGGACCTTGGAGGTCATCGAGTCCAACCCCCTGCTCAGGCAGGAAACCCTATACCATTTTGGACAAATGGCTGTCCAGTCTCTTCTTAGAAACTTCCAGTGTTGGAGCATTCACCGCTTCTGGAGGCAGGTTGTTCCATTGGTTAATTGTTCTAACTGTCAGGAAGTTTCTCCTTAGTTCTAGGTTGCTTCTCTCCTTGATTAGTTTCCATCCGTTGCTTCTTGTCCTGCCTTCAGGTGCTTTGGAGAATAGCTTGACTCCCTCTTTTTTGAGGCAGCCTCTGAGATATTGGAACACTGCTATCCTGTCCCCCCTCGTCCTTCTCTTCATTAAACTAGACATACCCAATTCCAGCAACTGTTCCTTATATGTTTTAGCCTCCAGTCCCCTAATCATCTTTGTTGCTCTTCTCTGCACTCTTTATAGAGTCTCAGCATCTTTTTTACATCGTGGTGACCAAAACCGGATGCAGTATTCCAAGTGTGGCCTTACTAAGGCATTGTAAAGTGTACCAGAAGACAGTTAACTTGTCCCCCCTAATCCTTGTCTTTGTTAGGCTAGACATATCTAGCTCAATACTCCTTAAAACCCTGAACATGTTAGAGCTGTCCAATGTCTTCAAAAGGACATTGGTAAAAGCTGCATGTCTTCCATAAGGCTTGGAGAAGCTGCTTCAAATCTTTTCAGCATAGACCAGAATGGGTTAGACCTCAAAGTTTCTGGCCAACAGAGCTACCTCCATCCTGGAAGAAGAGATGCTTTATTTGCGTCAACATTTTTTCTCAAGAACTTCTTGGATTGCTTTTGTAGAAGGATTGGTAGAACTAGTGGTAGAACCAGGAAGAAGGGTAAAAAGAGGGTTCAGCCTAGAATTCCTACATAGTCACAAATTAACTAAGTCCAATTCCCCTCCCCTTGACTGCCTTTGTCCCTTACAGTATCTAACTCTAACCAGGGTTATCGGCCATCAGATGAGAAGATTCTTCTGTGTAGGCTTTTAGCAATGAAGCAGTTAAATTAAACCTTCACATGTAAACCTGGTTTATCATGCCTGACAGCTTCACAGGTAACAATAATTAAATAATAATAATTAACACACATTCTTTTTTCCCCAGTCCTTAACCACTTCAACCTTTCCCCTCAAATGTTCCTCTAGAACAGCCATTTTCCCTGGGGATCCCCAAGACACTTTCAGGGGGTCCTCAAAGTCAGATAAATAAAATTTCTCAGTTTTAATTTCTAATACAGTAAACGCTGATGTAACTCACATAAACCAAAACTCTTTGGGATCATCAGTCATTTCTGAGGAGGGAAAGGGACCCTGAGACCAAAATGTTCTAGAACATTAGGCTCTGTGGACTCAGAGTTTCCAATGATCAGTCAGGTTCTACTAAAAAACGAGAAGGAATGCTATTCTGTAGTCTTACACAGTTCCTGAAGTAATTTCTCAGATATCTGTATCTGGAGCTGCAGCTTCTCCAAATCAAAAATATTATTTCCGTTGTCCTCTAAACTCCTTGGTGGTGTTTCTGTCACCAAAATGCTCAGGAGAAATGGGATAAATAGAAAGAGGGGGGAAAAAAGACATACACTGTTGTCACAAGGGCACATTATGGTATAACACCAGGTAAGATTTCAGAGCACATATTTTCCTGTGGCAAAGAGAGTGTTTCAGTAACAAAGAGAACCATTTGGTAAGCAAGTAATTATATCAGCAAGTGGGTCATTTTATTTTTAAAAAGTGATCCCTTTGTAATTTAGTTACTGCACTTTCCTTCTCTCCTTCCCCCCCCTCTTCTCCCCCTCCCATTCCTTGGGAGAAAAAGCAAAGAAGAAAATGTGTCATCTCTGAGATTTAGAAGTACTGCAGCTACTTTGCACCAAGGGAGGTCCCCCCCCCTACTTGGGTTAAATAAAATTGCTTGTGAAAGGGTTATGCTGGAGGAACCTCTCTAAAAGATGCCAATGCCAGCTGGTCTCATTTAGCCCCTTCATCCCTTCCATGGGGAGCTGAATCCAAGGGGTGGGAATTGGAGTCAAGAAATGATAAAGAAATCAAATGGTGAACTTGTTGACAAACAGGGGATGAGGAAGGAAGGAAGGAAGGAAGGAAGGAAGGAAGGAAGGAAGGAAGGAAGGAAGGAAGGAAGGAAGGAAGGAAGGAAGGAAGGAAGGAAGATGAAAGAAAAGGAAGGAAAGAAAAAGAAGAAAAGAAAAGAAGGAAGAAAGAAAAAGAAAGAAAAGATGAAGAAAGGAAGGAGGAAAGAAAGAAAGGGAGGGAGGGAGGAAGAAAGGGGAATGAAAGAAAAGGAATGAAAGAAAAGGAATGAAAGAAAAGGAATGAAAGAAAAGGAAGAAAAAGAAAGAAAAGATGAAGAAAGGAAGGAGGAAAGAAAAGAGGGAGGGAGGGAGGAAAAGAAGGAAGGAAGGAAGGAAGGAAGGAAGGAAGGAAGGAAGGAAGGAAGGAAGGAAGGAAGGATCCTCAATCATCTTCACATTTTTGCCCATAAAGTTGAGGGGCGTGATTTTAAAAGGTCATTTGTGTCCAACTTTAACAGAAGTATTTTTAGTGATATATTTTGGAAAAGCAAGGTGTTTCTGAATGATTCAAATTTGGATTTGAATGAAATTTAGCCTTTACCTTGAAAAATGCAATGCTATTCCAATACAGAGACACAAATTCCACTTCCTGATCTTTATCCAATATCTTTTAAATTCAACTCTGGATCCTCAAGAGTTGTACCACCGCTGCCAGCTCTCTATCTTTGCTCTGAGGAGGTGGTCTTGTGGAATTTTCTGCCTTACCTTCCTCCACTCAAAAGCTCTAGTTTGCTATAATGCTAGCATTTATGAGTGGAGAACCAGCAAGGGGCAGCAGTTCAGCTGTTAAAGTAGAGGCTGAACCACAAGGACTAGACTCAAGACTATCATCAGCCATGGAAGCACATTTTGGACCAATCATTGTCTCTTAGCCCAAGTTAACCCACAGGGTTGTTCTAGGGCAAGGGTCTTCAAACTTGGCCCTTTTATGACTTGTGGACTTCAACTCCCAGAATTCCTCAGCCAGCATGCCTGGCTGAGGAATTCTGGGAGTTGAAGTCCACAAGTCATAAAAGGGCCAAGTTTGAAGACCCCTGTTCTAGGGATACCATTAAAAGAAGTATAATATCTTGAGCTCCTGTATGAAAAATGAGTTGTAATTCTAATGAAAAAAGGAGAGCAAAATGAGGTCAACAAGATCAACCTTATAAAGTTAGAGAGAGCAACTTTTATTTTCCTATTACATGCTTTAAAAAATAACTTCTGACGGTCACAGGGTTGTGTGGCTGTCACTTGGGTGTCAGCACTGGAGAGACCTAGAGTAAAAATCTAGACTCTTCATTTGACGGAATAAAGCAAAGTGTATGCATTAGGCCATTTTTTTTGTGCAGAAAAAATAGCATTGTTCATTTTTGATACTTTGCTAGTTTGGGTTAATGTGATTGCTCCATTGCTGGAGGTCTTCCAGGAAAGATTGAATGGCCATCTGTCCAATATGCAGTGCCTTGGGTAGGGGCTGGCCTAGAGAACCTCTAAGGCCCCTTCCAGCCTTTTGATTCTATGGTTCTATTCTACAACAAGCCAAACTAGGATTAAATGGTTTGTGGTTTGTGGATGGTCATGTGTAGGACACCTTCAAGATCTGCCTATGAGCTCATTCAGATTACCGGCTCTGGATTTATGATCAATGTTTTTTTATGATTATAGTCATGATTTATCACTTGTTGTTTGTATGCACACTGAGAGCTTATGCACCGGAGACAAATTCCTTGTGCGTCCAATAAAGAATTCAATAAAGAATTCAATTGAACACATTAAAATGCTCCAATAGATACCCCAAATCTCTGAGCACCTGTCCTGCATATGCAAATGTGTCTGAGCTGAGATTATTGGATATAATTTCATATCTCTCTTTGTCATAGAATTCTTCAACCTTTTTCATTAAATTCTCCTACTCGGTTTCCCTGTTTCCCACATCATTACTGAAAGATCGCTAAAGGGAGAACCCTTTACCCTTTTGAACCTCTCTTTCTGGGACTCACGTTAGATCTCAATAAAAATGTGTACCACTTATCTGAAGAGATGACACCAAAATGTTTCACCGCAAATTATCTGGTGGGCCTCCTTTAATAATGGGATGGGGAGAAATTTGCAGTGACCGAGTGATGCATGCAGCTAGAGAAATGGAGGAAGGCAAGAAAGGGGTGGTATTGGAAGGAATCAAATAGCACTTCAATTACTCAAAGATAGTAATTCCACAACTGTGGCCCACAGCTCAATCTCATGCCATGTAGGGACAGTGTGTGGGCCATAACTAATGCACGAACAAATTAATTAATAGTTCCTGTGATCCTGAAGGACTCAATCTCTGTTCTTAGATTCCTGTTCGGTCACAGCGGGAGTTACAGCTCTTACCTTACTGAAACATTCTCAAGTATTTACTACACTTTGTTGGGAACTGCTAGAGACATTTGTCCTGTTCACATTTATAAGGGAAAACCTGATTCGGTCATTTCTAGATGAATCCTGGGTCAATTGAAGGACATTGATCTTTCCAGATTTTGTAGCAATGTGGAACAATATACAATTGAATTTAAGTGTGTTTGTTTATGCATGAGCATGCATATATATAGTTTTTTTTAAAAAAATGCAGAAAAATAGGACAGAATGGATTAATGGTAGAAACATGTGAAATTGACCCAGACTGGAAATGAATAAATCTCTCCATCTCGGATGCAAAGAAGAATTATTATCCTGCTGCCCACATTCCCATCATATTTCTGCAGGATCTTCTGACACAGAAAGACTTCTTTCAAATCCTTAAAATCAAAACAATGAGAAGACAAGATCCACCAACGTTAACAAAATGACAAAGGTAGAATAGGCTAAAAGTTGCCCTTGGGATTAAATGTATTTACATTAGTATTTTTTTTTGTATTTCAAAATGGTGGGAAGGTTTCAAGATTCCTGCTGGACATGGCCATAAATTTTGATTTTCCAGACACTTAATCTTGCCTTCAGAAACTTGCCTTTGAGCAGGAGACTAAAATGCAAATGAAAATGAAGTCATAGAGACCCAGCTCTACCCACTGTAGTCCATAACAATCAAAGCCAATATATGTAGGTCTGATGGGTCCTTGGTGCTCTCTGAGCTTGCTTGTTTTCTTGCAGACGTTTCATTACCCAAACTAGGTAACATCATCAGTGCTAGTAAAGAGTGCAGTTTGCTGTCCGTTTATATTCTGGTGTCTTTGCCTGTCTGTGTGGGTTGGGGCAGTCTTAAGAGATTCTTTGGTTGGGCTGTTTACTAATGGCTCTTTGGCGGTTTCTTGATTGGGGTACTGCTTACTTGATTGTTGGTCTGAAGGTGACCTTGGAGTTAATCTATGCTGATCTGAGTGATGATTGATGGTGGAGAAGTGCTGGGGTCTTTTTGTTTCTTTTGGGGCTGGTTGATTGTCTC
Organism: Protobothrops mucrosquamatus; assembly: GCF_001527695.2. Lineage (NCBI taxonomy): Eukaryota > Metazoa > Chordata > Lepidosauria > Squamata > Viperidae > Protobothrops > Protobothrops mucrosquamatus. The sequence continues at coordinate 195,014 of NW_015389144.1, read as the reverse complement.
TTTTGCATAGTCTGTAGATGTTGTTACTGTCTATGTGTCCATTGATGGCTGATTTGTCAGAGTGTCAGGCTTCTAGAGAATTCCCTGGCATTTTTGGACTTGGCCTGGTCTAGGATTGTCACATTTTCCCAAATGAAACTGTTTAAGTCTTTGCTCCAAGGTTTAAATTCTTTATTCTCCCTTTTACCTTTTGGACTCCATGGCTATTTGGCCATTTTCTTCAAAGCTGTGGGAGGTATTTGGGGTTCACTGTTATAATGCTTCTCTCAGGCTCTGGGAACTTCTAAGTTCCTGTTTTGCCAACTTTATTTCTGCTGCTCAATGACAACATGAGGCAGGAAGAGAAATCTTGAGGCATGCCCATCGAAAACAATGCATGACTATGTCTTCATTTCAAAAGCAAGACATTTGCCCAGAAGGTAAGAAAAGCAACAAAGATGCTTAGGGGGCTGGAGGCTAAAACATATGAAGAATGGTTGCAGAAATTCTAGTGAAAGGAAGAACTAGGGGTAGGAGTCTTCCAATATGTGAGATGCTGCCACAAAGAAGAGGGGATCAACCTATTTTCCAAAGCACCAGAAGGCAAGACAAGAAACAATGGATGGAAACTAATCAAGAAGAGAAGCAACCTAGAAACAAGGAGAAACTTCCTAACAATGAGAACAATTAACCAGTGGAACAGCTTGCCTCCAGAAGTTGTGGGTGCTCCATCATTGAAGGTTTGTAAGAAGAGACTGCATAGCCATTTCTCCAGAATGTTACAAGTAGGGTCTCCCACTTGTGTAGGAGGTTGGACTAGAAGACCTCCAAGTTCCCTTCCAACTCTGTTATTCTCTTATCCTGAAAGGATGAATATTTTTCAAAGAAACAACAGGAGTTTCCTCCATACTAGAAAGCACTCCACGTTTCCTAGCCGGTCCTTCCATGTTCTTAATTCATGATCTGAGTGCAAAGCAAGTCTGCATTTTGCAGTTCCAGACAAGCAGTAAAAACAGGAAATGTATTAACCCCTCTCTAAATGAGCCGAAAATAAATGGTTTGTAGGTCAATGAGAAATAGCAAGATTTAATGGTGAGCCACCCATTTTGCATCATTATTGGGGTCTTCTCTTTGCCTTTGCCAGCTAATAGGTTTGGAAAAAATAATCTGTAAATTTCAGCTTCAATCAGGTTTTCATCTTCTGGACTCCACATTGGTTTCGGTTGTTTTTGGCCGCAGCTTGCACATGTGGCCAAACTAAATAAAATAACAAATTCCAGATATATTTCTCCCAATAGATGCCTCTTTATTCCTACTGTTGTTTCAAGTGGGTACTTATTACTAACATTCTTTTCCTTAGCAGATCCACTTCGGTGGATGCTTTTTCTTAATATACTTATTTTCGGGCTGATGTCCTTGAGTGCCATTATGTATCGTCAGATTCTGAAAAGGATGGGTTTCAGGACAAGGATGATCCAATTCATAGGCAGGGGTGAGAAATACCACTTGATTAAATTCCTATAAAAATTGAGACTCGGTGATTTCTTTTTTTTCTCCTTCCTTTCTTGGAGGCTAAAAGAACTGGAAATATATTCTCTACCAGAGACACTGAAAGGTTGCTGGCAGCAGAATAGATCTGAAGCACTCAGAGTGAGTATTTTTTAAACAGGGACAGATGTGATGTTGAGCCACTGTTCATGGTTAGTTCTTGGGGCACTGAAAAAAACACTGCATTAACAAATACCCCCACCCCACCTTCATACAGAATACTAGCATATCACTCTTGTATGTGGTGTGTATATGTGGCAGTCTATGTGTGCACATGTGCCTTTATGTATGCTCTCTCTCTCTCTCTCTCTCTCTCTCTCTCTCTCTCTCTCTCTCTCTCTCTTGCACACACACACACACACACACACACACACACACACACACACATGATAACTGTCATGTAATCAAAACTACATGGCACACCAACATTGCTTTTGTGCATTGTTTTATTAATACACAGCGATATAGTCAGAGGAAGCAGGCAAACCACTTCTGAAATCTATCTATCTATCAATCTGCATCTGCATCTGATCTCCCTCCCCTCCTCCTCTCGGTCCACCTCCCCCCTCTGTCTCCCTCCACTTCTCCCTCCCCCTCTTCCTCTCCCTGCCCCTGCCCCTCCCCTTCTCCTCTCCCTCTCCCTCTCTCTTCACCTCCGCCCCCTCTCCCTCTGCTTCCCCCTCTCCATCTCTATTCAAGGGCAAAACCAAAAATGAACAGGAAAAATGTAGTGTGCTACTTTTTTTAAAAAAAATAGCATTTTATTAAGTTGTACGGTAAAATGCAAACTACAAAGCAAATAGTAGGACACAATGGGGAGGAAAAAGGGAGAAGAAAGGAAAGGAAAGGGAGGAAAAAGTAAAAAAAAGAGAGCTTGACTTCAGACTTCTCCTATTGCAGTAGAATAAAGCATTAACGTCGAGCCTCAACTTTTTACTTTTTCACAATAGTAAAAATCAGCCATTTCTGTAACAACAAATCAATCTAATTGGTGAAACCCAGAATCAAGGTTTCATTTTTTTTCCTGCCTCAAGCACAAAGTCCAGAAGCGGTGTCCATGTAGAAACGAAGGTACTTCTATCCTTTTCTTTAATCAAAACAGTCAATTTAGCCATCTCTGCCAGCTCCATCAACTTCTCTAGCCATTCGTCCATAGTGGGAATCAAAATGTCTTTCCATTTTTGTGCATATAGTAGTCTTGCTGCCGTCAACATATACAGGATCAAAGTTCCAATTTTTTTCCCAAATCTTTTTTCCATTAAACCCAAAAGAAAAGTCTCTGGTTTCATGTTTATTTTTACCTTAAGGATTTCCTGTATCAAAATGTGAATCCTTCTCCAATATTTCTTTGCTTTATCACGTGGCCACCATAAATGATAAAAAGTCCCTTCTTTACATTTACATTTCCAGCATTCATTTGAAATACCTTTATGCATCCTAGATAGCTTGTCTGGTGATATATACCACTTAACGCAGTGCACTACTAAGGCATTGCATTTATTTTAGATATTCTTTACAGAGCAGGAAATTTACAGAAGAGGAGCTCCAGGGTTCCAGTATAAGGCATCTCGAATGCAATATTTGAAAAGGGTAGAAGGAAAAAAAATATGGGCCTGTTTATGGAACTTGGTCAGTAGAATGCACACAATAGCTTTGCAGAAAATGTTGCACAAGCAGTGGCCAGTGACTGATTGGTTTCTGTTTCCAATAGAAAAGCCAGAAATACAGTCTGGCAGTATTTCTACAACACCGAGAAGAGTAAATGCCAACAAAATTGTTTTTCTGGTGTGTGATGGTTCTCACAACCAAAAATGACAGCCTGTCAGAGAAGAGCAGCTTATGCAGATGGACAAATCTAAGAGTACATGTAGGAAACCTGGATCAGTTCTTTTCAGCCGCCCTGAGTCCGCGAGGAGAAGGGCGGGATATAAATCCAAATATAATAATAATAATAAGGCAAATGAAATGAAAATGGGCTCATTGTGAATTCAAACGCAAGTCAAATGTCTGCTTTTGAGTCTTCCCCCCCCCCAGAATATAGCTATTGGGGGACCTTCTCTCTCATGCTCTTCTTTTCTCTCATGCTCACCCCACATCTAATCTCCCTCCCCAGTATTGAAAATGGCTTTCTAATTTGCCAAGTTCAAAAAAGACTCTGGAAAGAGTGCGGAGAAGAGCAACAAAGATGATTAGGGGGCTGGAGACTAAAACCATATAAAGAATGGTTGCAGGAATTGAGTATGTCTGGCCTAGTGAAAAGAAGGACTGGAGGACATGATAGTAGTTTCCAATATCTAAAGGGCTGCCACAAAGAAAAGTGGATCAACTTATTTTCCAAAGCACCAGAAGGCAAGACAAGAGCAACGGATGAAAACTAATCAAGGAGAGAAGCAATCTATAACTAAGGAGAAATTTCCTGACAGTTAGAACAATTAATCAGTGGAACAACCTGCCTCCAGAAGTTGTGGGTGCTCTATCACTGGAGGTTTTTAAGACAAGATTGGACAACCATTTGTCTGAAATGGTATAGGGTTTCCTGCCTGAGCAGAGGGTTGGACTAGAAGACCTCCAAGGTCCCCTCTAACTCTGTTATTCCCTTATTGTTTTCAAGCTTTAGGTAACTCTATAAAAGAAGGGAATGGATCTACAGTAGGCTTGGAGTGTATTTAAATAAGTTGTAGAATTTGTTGGATTTAGGGGCAAAGTAGAGAATTTGTGTTAGGAAAGGATCTATGCATAGGAGTTTTCTTGACATTCAGATGGAAGTGGTACTGCCATGAAGTTACCAGGAATTGGGACCAATTTGAACAAAACTTACTCTTAAATAGTTTTTTTATTAAAAGGGTTTACACCTTACCTTTTAAAATTAGAAGTACATTCAAGAAAAAGTTATATTAAATGTAAAAGAAAACAAAGAAAGGAAAAGGCAAAGAAAAAAGAAAAGAAAAAAAGAAAAAGAACAGAAAAGATGCAACAAATAAAAAGTAAAGAATTGAATTCCAATGTCCTTCTCAGCAGTTATGGATTCAATTCTAATTAAACCTCTCTCTGTATAATTATGTCATAACTTCCTTCTTTCATAACCTAATCTTTCTGATCATCAAAACCATCAACCACAAAATCGTTTTCTTTTTGATGCCAAAATGCACAAGGGGTTACTAGTCATTGATGAGTATCAATTATGACCTTTTTAGCCAGTTTGGCCATCTCAGCAAGTTCACCAACCATTCCTCCCTAGTGGATAGGGCCGAATAAAACTTTACCTTTTGCTATGGACTGAACCAGTGATATGGGGAATGAGAAAGAGAGGAGAGGTCTCAGATAAATGCCAGCTTGCTGTCACTATCTAAGATAATCAGTGTGGTCTAGCAACTAGCAACTGTTGGGCTGACCCCAAGATTCTCATCCTTCCCCAGACATGGAATCTCAAAGCATCAATTTGAGCCACTCATATTCCATCGGCCCAAGAAATGAGGTAGAAATCAAACAAACGAATGAATGAATGAATAAATACCAGTTTTTTCCAAACAAACACCCAGGTCCTTCTCTCTTTTCCTTTTATGTTAGGCCATTTTTATTTTTGTTAACATTTAAAAAAAAATAATTGTTTCGATGTGTGATGGGAAAGTATGCAAAGGTTGAGTGAAGTAATACTTTCCATGTTGCTATCTTTTTAAATTCCCATTTTCTCCATTATAAGAAGAGTTAGAAAAGAATGAAGGCAGATATAGGTGTCCCAGGACAATGTGGCAGAATGCCATCTGGGTCCACCCCCAGGACCCAGAGATTTTCTCTTCCAAGCTTTGGGACTTGTGCTGGAGCCAATCCTCAGGGAACTTCTCTCCAGCAGAATGTGTGTGAATCAACACACAGTGTGACTCAACACACGTTGATTAAATGAATGTGTGTTCATTTGTGTGTTCACACATTGTGAACTCCTGTCCCTTGGTTGATTTGTGGTAAAAGACCCCTTCTTTCAGTGGCATTTTCCTTCAAATTTCCCTTTGGATTAGCAACTTCACCTTATTTTTATCAAGCACTCTCAATTAATTTTTTATCAGGACTAATAATCTCAAAATGTTAACTGAGGCAGAGAGCAACAAACCAGGCCCACACAAAATACAAGGGGTTTCGATCAAATCTTCAGACTCGGCAAAACAAATCAGCCTAATTTTCTCAATCAATTCTACCTATCGGAATCAATTCAATTTACTGATAATCTGAACTGAATCAGCTATCAGATCAGAGCCAGTCTGCATACAGAGAAATTCTTGAAGAGAAGTCTAAAACCCGTCTCTTCAGTTCTGTTGAATTCTCTAGTTTTTTTCTTATTTATTCAAATATATGCGGGAACCCAATAAGGATTATAGGTTTCTTTCTCCTTCTTCCAAAGTGTGAATGTAAGTAGGATGTGGCTTTTAGATGGGAAGGGGCCAGAGGCATCACGAGGAGTCCAAAAGAGGCAAATTTCCAATATCAGAGAAGATTGGTGGCTCAGAGTTGAATTGTGGAGTTCTTGATACTCTCTGAGCTTTCTTGTTTTCTTGCAGACATTTCATGACCCAACTAGGTGACATCATCAGTGTCTCTTTAAGGTCAAACCCCATTCCCATCTAGTACTGAGATATTACTTAGTTGGGTCATGAAACTTCTACAAGAAAACAATCAAGCTCAGAGACCACTGAGAATCTCACAATTCTCCTCCTCCTCCTCCTCCTCCTCCTCCTCTCTACAAACACCACTCCCTTCTAGTACCAATGATGTTAACTAGTTAGGTTATGAAACATCTACAAACTCCACATGCAAATGACTAAATGCATGTCATGATGTTAGCTTCTCCCCTTCAGTATGTACATTATGATGTTGAACATATATATGAAAGGGGTGGAGCTCGCATGGCAATTACACAAGCTCTGGATCCTGTAGATATCCTGAGGGGTGGGGGATGGAGGGATTGCAATCAATATTATTGAATTAGAAGCCACATTCTAAAAAGGGACTAGGACTTAGCAGAATCAAGGCAGAGCATATTCAGCTAATGTGTTTTAAATTAATTTAATGTAAACAACATTGATTTGACACAGTAAATACCTAGTGTTATAGCTCAGATCATTAAATTAAATGTAAAAGCATGGTTATTAGAAATGACAACAGATGTGGGTAGATGGGTTTTTGTTATACTTCAATAATTTAAATAAAATATGATACTTTAATGAATACCATTCAATGAATTCTTTCCATAGTTAATTTAAAGCACATATGGTATTCTTATTTATATCCTGAAAAAATGTTTTGAAATTATATGATGAAATTCACCCCTCATTTTTCACACAGGAAGCTTTGATTTGAAAATCAAAGACAGAATCATAGAATAATAGTTATAGATTGTAAGATTTAACTTTTCAGATTTAAGCATACATTCTTAAGAGTATACCATCCTTCCCATGTGTTTATATCTCCCTTCAGTCTGAGAAAAAATACCTTTTGTCAAGAAGTTTTGGAAGAATTCTTGGTTTGGACCCAAAGGTTTCGGGGAGACATGGAGTTTTTGGGCTCTGAAAACTATGCTCCTTGTGTCAATCATATTCCACCTTTTATAGAACGAAGATGAAAGAACTAGATAAGGAATTGCTCATCAAACTTTGTGTGGTGTCCCTATTTTATTGGTGTAAAAATCAGAGCAAAACCAGACTTGATCAGTGTCCCCCTAAGCCCCATTCTATCCTCGAGGAGGCCCACTGGGACAAGTTAGACCACCTGCTGAGTCTAAGTCTCCATGAAAATTTATCCCAGTCTGGGAAGTTCTACACAATCTATCACCCTCTGTTTCCCAATAAGGTTTCCTAGAAGATTTATAAGATTATACATCTGGAAGGATCCTCAACTCCCATCTGTTCCAGCTCTTGAACTACACGTGGTTCGCTGTACCTATAAAGTATTTTGACTTACTCTTTGTAAATTCTTTCCTTGTAAATTCACTTCCTTGGAAAACACATTTTCTGTTCTTCAGCTGCTCCGAAACCTGTATGTTTCCCAAAATATACTTACTTTTTGTTTGTGGATACATCATCCTTACGCCACTTTCAGTTACCAGTAGTAACATTTATGTACCATCAACTACAATCTGTCCTCATATTAGTTACTTATTCTTAATATATGTAGTATACCGATTAGAATCAATTATACTGGAACCAAAGCAGTCCAGGTTCATTTATTCACACAACCAGGCTTACTGGATACTTTTACCTTCATGTACAGATAGTCTTAGACTTAACAACCATTCATTTAGTGAGTGTTCAAGGGTACAACGGCACTGGGGGGGGAAAGTAGCATGACTGTTTTTCACCCTTACAAGCGTTGCAGCATCCCCAGGGTCATGTGATCAAAATTCGGATGCTTGGCAACTGACGTGCAATGACAGTTTCAATGTCCCGGAGTCATGGGTCACCTTTTGTGACTCTTTGACAAGCAAAGTTAATGCGGAAACCAGACTCACTTAACAACTGCAGTGATTCACTTCACAACTGTGGCAAGAAAGATGATAAAAGGGGGCAAAACTACTTGTACGATTTTTGACCTGATCCAGCTTTGACAGCAACAGCAACAGCACGTAGACTTATATACCACTTCACAGTGCTTTACAGCCCTCTCTAAGCAGTTTACAGAGTCAGCCTTTTTCCCTTCCCCCCCCCCCCGCCAATCTGGGTTCTCATTTTACCAACCTCGGAAGGATAGAAGGCTGAGTCAACTTTGAGCCGGTCAGGATCGATCTCCTGGCAGTAAGCAGTGAATTAGCCTGCAGTATTGCATTCTCACCACTGCGCTGCCATGGCTCTTAACACTTGTGATATTCTTAAAACATAATAGTACACAAGCAAAAAGATCTAAGGAACTATTCCTTCAATACAAATTTTCACAGCCTGTTGAGATTATTAAGCCTTTAGCCTATCCTGCCTCTTTCTTCTGATTCAAAAGAAGACCTTTGATGGACAGGTTGTGGAACTCTAACAAGTGCTGTGAGATCCTGCCAATATGTCCCCAAGGTGTCTCTCCTTTAGCAATTAGATCAGTGATTTGCCACTTCTGATTATGTTTTGTAATGAAACTTTTTCTCATTGCTGCACTAATGGATTTGTTTAAAGCTAATTTTAAATCTTTATTTGTAATTGTTCCATCCCCCGGAGCACTTTGGCAATAGCAGAAAGTCTTCAAAAGATCTTCATAAATAGGTTTACTTTTTCAAATTCAAATTCAGAACAGCACTAGAAGGGACATTGGAGGTCTTTCAGTCCAATCCCTTGCCCAGGCAGAAGACCCTATATCATTCTAAGAGAAGTGGCTGTCCAGTCTCTTCTTAAAAATGTCCAGTGATGGAGGACCCACTACTTCTGAAAGCAACTCGTTCCACTGATTAATTGTTCTCACTGTTAGGAAATTTCTCCTTAGTTCTAGTTTTTGTTTCTCTTCTTGATTAGTTTCCTTCCCTTGTTTCTTGTCCTGCTCTCTGGTGCTTTGGAACATAGGTTGACCCCTTCTTCTTTGTGACAGCCCCTCAAATACTGGAACACTGCTATCATGTCCTTCTCTTCTCCAGACTAACCATACCCAAATCCTGCAACTGTTCTTCGTGTGTTTTAATCTCCAGGCCCTTAATCATCTTAGTTGCTCTTCTTTGCACTTTTTCCCAAAGTCTCAACGTATTTTTTGTAATGTGGTAACCAAAACTGGATGCAATATTCCAAGTGTGGCCTTACTAAAGTTGTATAAAGTGGTACTAATACTTCACATGATTTTGAGTATATGCCAGAATTTTTGAGACTGCAGCAATGGCTTTGAAATTCCAGATACTGATTGGAGGATTTTTGGTGTGTGTGTGTGTGTGTGTGTGCGTGTGTGTGCGTGTGTGTGCGTGTGTGTGTGTGTTTATTTGGAGGTAAAGTTAAGAGTTGATTAGATTTAGAGTTCAATGAAAAATAACTTCCTTTTACCGCCACCAGAACAATTCATGTGCCTTTTTCATATTAAATGATTTCAATTTTCTTCTCTGGAAGCGAGTTGGGAGATGGGGTCACTTCATTTTGTTTTCTGATGAACCTTTGTGTTATAACATCATAAAAGTCAGTTGCTACGACCAGGAACATAATAAGATTGTCTCCTAGTTTGGCTTTGAGTCTGTATGGCAAATATAAAGCTCTACAAATCTATATTTTGTCATCTGTAATGTTCACTAATGCTTTACAGCCGGTTTCATCAGTGGAACATGAATTAATGATGGATGGCAAATGGAAAAAAATAATGAATTCCAAATAAATACTTATTGCATAATTGAAGTTGCAAGACTCTTCTATGAATAAAATATATTTGTATTTACAATGCATAAATTCACTGGAGACATAGTGGGCCATAAACAGCTTTCTGATGAAAACATTGATGAGATGTGTTAAATTAGTAATGGGTTGAGTACATTTCTTAATTACACCACCATATATAAGGGAAGCCATGGCACAGTTTAAAACAAATTGGTTTCCATTTTGGAAGGCGTCATGTCACCCTGGATATTATCTAGTGATACTGAAAAACCTGAATGTTGAGGATGCTTGAAAAAAGAATGTTTCTGACTTTATTCCTGAAGCAAATTGGATTTTTTGCAATATATTCCCCACCCACCCCCAAAAATTAGATTGTGTAAATTGAAACAGTTTCCCATATATTAAAGACAATATCTTGCAATGATTTTGTAAATAAATAATAATAATAAGTAACCCAAGCACAAATGGTTAGGGCTAATGCTACAAACTGAATTTTGAAAGCAGTTAAGGTTTCTCTCAAGGATGAAGAAAGCTCATGTTAAAATTACAATCGTAGCCCCAAAACCTGGTACATTCTAAAGCAGGGATGTCCAATCTTGGCAACTTTAAAACCTGTGGACTTCAGCTCCCAGAATTCTCTATGTGGAATTCTTGAAAATGAAGACCACAGGTCTTAAAGCTGCCAAGGTTGGACACCCCTGTTATAAAGCCTGTAATTCTATATAATGGGAGGAACTGAGATAACATCAAAGGACAGTGTGATTGTGTGCATGTGTGTGTATATGTGTGTCTATAGTTATACATCTGTCTGTCTGTCTGTCTGTCTGTCTGTCTGTCTGTCTGTCTATCTATCTATCTATCTATCTATCTATCTATCTATCTATCTATCTATCATCTATCTATTTATTTCAAGCAAGAGCCAATGTTTGACAAAATGCATCATGATACATTTCTTTTTCAAATTTCTTTTTCTTTTTTAAATGCTTACAACAGTGCAATTTTATTACCATTTTATATTCTAATTATTCTTTAGCTCTACATTTCTTGATTAAATTTTGCATTCTAGCCTCTTTAAGCACCCTTTTCAGGTGGAAAAAAGGTGATTTAAAATCCTGTTGATAATGTTAATAATTACTTGGAAATGTATTCCATTTCTAAGAGGAAAAATGTTATATCAAACTTGGGCTCTGCTAACTTTCCTTAACCTGGTAAATGTGATAATGTTAAATTAAAAGATACAGGTACATAAACACATCCTCCGATTCAGCTCAACTCCTCATAACTTTATTGGCATGTTCCTGCTCCCTCACTGGAGGTTTTCAGGAAGAGACTGGACAGCCATTTGTCTGAAATGGCAAAAGGTCTCCTGCTTGAACAGGAGGTTGGATTAGAAGATCTCCAAGGTCCCTTCCAACCCTATTATTGAATGTTCTAAGATCTGGAGAGGTATAGTAGGTAGAGATGCCCTGGGATGGTGACCATTCTAATTTAAGGACCATCCCATATAAGATGTAAAAGAGATGCCATCTTATACTTCACATGGCAAGAACAGAAAATAGTGAGCAGCAATGACTAAGACTGCAATAAACTCTCATTCTTTTTGCTTTTCTGACTATACCATGATCATTTCTTTTTCAAACTGGGGATTTAAATGCTCAGAACAGTGCTATTTTATTACCATTTTATATTCTAATTATGTGTTAGCTCTACATTTATTGATTAAACTTTGCATTTTAGCCTCTTTGAGCCCCCGTTTTTCAGGTGGAAAAGGGTGATTTAAAAATCCTGTTGATTTTGATATTGTTAATAATAAACCGGTTTGCCAATAGGATGTAGGATTGGATGGATTTTTTTTCCCCCGAAGAAGCAAGAGTTTTATTACATGTTGCATTCAACCTCATTAAAAGAGAATTCATTCCACAAGTGATGCTTACAAGAAGCAAAAGTACCACTTCACAAGCATGCTATTAGAGCTATGAAAATCAGGGTCATAAATACTTTGGCAGCCTCACGGCAGCAAATTCTTATTGCCTCTTCTGGAAAAAAAAAAAAAGTCTTCGGTTTTATCAAAACCTACCAAGTATAAATGCTTTTGAGAACCGAAGATTAATTCCTCCTTCCAGAAGGATAAAGATTGTAGTCAAATTCTATCAGATCTGTTTTGCTTGCGGCAACTCAGTTTTAACTATAATTTTGAAGCAATCGCAAAGCAGATGGTGTGAAAGAAATATCAGTAAAACGTTTCATGTAATTTTGTTGTTAGGTTAAAATTCACAACCTCATAAAACTGTGCACAACTTTGGTGCTAAAGTGTTGCCGGTGCTTTTATACTTTTCTTTAAATAACCCGAGCCACGAATGGATTTCCAACTTGAATTAAAATAACAGAATGAAAAATAAATAAACACCTACACAGTCCCGTAAAGGTCAGACAGTTAACAGCATCAACGGTTGTCCTTGACTGAGTTAGTTTGAATGCCACAGATGTTTGTGAGGAAAAGGTAGTTTTCAGAGATTTGGAAAAATGAAAAAGAAAAGAAGTTTAATCAAACATTTTGAAAAATGAACATGGATCACCTCTACAGAGTTTGGTAATGAGTAAGTCTCTGACTATTTTCACACCCCAACTATATATCATTGGAACTTCCAAAACTATTTTATAAGGCCTTGGTAAGACCACACTTGGAATACTGCATCCAGTTTTGGTCACCATGATATAAAAAAGATGTTGAGACTCTGGAAAGAGGGCAAAGAGCAACAAACATGATTACAGGGCTTGGAGGCAAAACCCTATGATGAATATCACAAAAAAGCTGTTGAGAGTTTGGAAAAAATTCAGAGAAGAGCAACTAAGACAATCAAAGGCATGGAGACTAAAACATACAAAGAATGGTTAGGGGACTTGGGTTTGGCTAGTCTAAAGAAAAGAGGAAATAGGGGAGACATGATAGCAATGTTCCAATATCTGAGGGGCTGCCACAAGGCAGAGGGGACCAGGTTGTTCACCAGAGCACCAGAGGGAAGGACGAGAAACAATAGTTGGAAACTGATCAAAGAGAGAAGCAGCCTGGAATTAAGGAGAAACTTCCTGACAGCGAGGACAATCAACCAGTGGAACAGCTTACCACAGAATTAGTGGGCGCTCCATCATTGGATGCTTTTAAGAAGAGACTGGACAGTGACTTGTCTGGAATGGTGTAGGGTCTCCTGTTTGAGCAGGGGGTTGGACTAGAAGACCTCCAAGGTCCCTTCCAACTCTGTTATTCTGTTAAAAGCTGTAGCAATGATCTGTAAAATGATTACATATCCCTAGACGAATGTTAACAGAATCAAAGTTGCAGACAAAGTTGCAGCTTCAATGTGGAATAAAACAGCAAATGAGCTGAAAAGTTGCCCAACCAAACCATGGGCAGGACAATAATGCTGTTTTTTTCCATCATTTCTCAGTCTTGTTCCCCACTAATGGAAATGCCACAAAATGGATGTTTAGGACAGCAGATTCTTAAACCATATTGGCAGTGCACACATTTCGAATCTAGAGAGAATGCTGTCGTTGGCTTCAAACAAATGATTGCTATGGAAGTTTGCCCGGCTGACATGCTGAGCGTGATCCATCATAAGCATCCATTTTTTTCCAGAAGGAAGCTTGTTGATGTTGCTCCTGCCACCATCCTTGTCCTTGGAGGTGCTCCTTGTTTTTTTTCCTCCTTCCCTCCCACTCTCCCTCCCTTCCTTTTTATTTTATTCTATTTTGGCAAATTGAGACACATACAAATGGAAGCATGGATCCAGGCCATTTTACTGTATTATTTTAAAATGCTCGCTCCAAACAGCCTTCACCCCCAATGAAGAGGGCAGAAGGGATACAAATACAAAGCATAGGATTCCAGGTGTGGTGTATTGCTTAGCACCAAACAACTTAGGTCCTGATGCAGGCATACAAAGTCTACTCCACAGCAAGCATAATACAGCCACACTTGGAATACTGCATCCAGTTTTGGTCACCATAGTATAAAAATATGGTGTGGCTCTGGAAAGAATGGAGAAAAGAGCAACAAAGATGATTAGGGGGCTGGAGACTAAGAAATATGAAGAACGGTTGCAGGAATTGGGTATGTCTAGTCCAGGGGTAGGCAACCTTGGCTCTTTTATGACTCATGGACTTCAAATCCCAGAATTCCTGAACCAGCTACACTCAGGAATTCTGGGAGTTGAAGTCCACGAGTCATAAAAGAGCCAAGGTTGCCTACCCCTGGTCTAGTCCAATGAAATGAAGGACTAGGGGTGACATGATAGCAGTGTTCCATTATTTAAGGGGCTGTCACAAAGGTGAGGGGATCAACCTATTCTCCAAAGCACCTGAAAGCAAGACAAGAACCAATGGATGAAAAGTAATCAAGCTCCATCACTGGAGGCTTTCAAGAAGAGACTGGACAGCCACCTGTCTCAAATGGTATACTCTCCTGCTCTTGCAGGGAGTTGACTAGATGACCTCCAAGGTCCCTTCCAACTCTGTTATTCTGTTTTATATAGAAAAAGAAATTGGTTGCATGAGTGCCCAACATTTTTCAAGTGGAAAGAAACTTTCCCAACAATTTCTCAAGGGCAGAAATGCAGTGACACAAGCAACATGACCACAAATGAAGAATTTCCATGTGATATTTTCTCCAGAAAGAGACTGCATGTATGGGAAGCCTGGGGGGCTACCGAGATGACCGTGTAATTGTTTATCCATGTCAGAAGCATCACAATTAAAATATAGCATACTATATGACATAACATTTTAAATATAAAATACAAGTGTCATGGTTCTGACAGATGAAACTCTTCAAAGAACTTTGAGGCATTGTTTACCTTAAAGAATCTTCATTCGAGCAGCATAGCATCGGCACATACATAAGCGAAGCCAAAATCTGGATTCCCCTCCCTTTAGCACATAGTATCAAAACACAATTCCCTCCTCTAATTAACCATCATAAATCACATTCCCCAATTAGTTTGAAATGCAGGCTTCCCCTCCTGTTCTAAGCCCGGCCATTTCTTATCATCTCTTATTTCAAAAGCCCTGAATTCGCACAATATTACAATATTGTTATGTCTAACTAACTCCCATCACATTCCTCCTCCTCCTCTCCCCCGTATCATCTAATTCTAAGAGTAAAGCATAAGAAAGAAAAGGGCTGCATCTCTATAAGGCTGCATCTCTATATGTTGTCAAAGCAAGAACATCCAATGTTAGCAGCGTTAACAACAAGATTAAAATATGTACAAGTTAAACAGATCTTGCCCAGAAACTAGCAACATTAATTGTGTTCTTATGTCAGGCTGTTATGACTTTCTCAAGTGTGCACTGATCAGGACACAAAGGGCAAGTATACATATAAACTATGTAATAGAACATACCTTGTTTCCCTAAAACTAAGACCGGGTCTTATATTAATTTTTGCTCCAAAGGACGCATTAGGGCTTATTTTCTGGTTAGGGAAAATATGGTACTAAATGTGTCCATCTGGCTGACGATCTTAACTGGGGCTTATTTTGGGGTGGGGCTTATATTACGAGTGTCCTGAAAAATCATGCTAGGGCTTATTTTCCGGTGGGGGTCTTATTTTCAGGGGGAAACACAGTAGGATAATAGGATTGGAAGGGACTTTAGAGGTCTTCGAGTCCAACCCCCTACTTAAGCAGGAGATTCTATATTGTTCTGCAGAAATGGCTGTCTAGTCTCTTCTTGAAAATTTCCAGGGATGGAGCACCCAGCGCAACTTCCAGAAGTAAGCTGTTCCATTAATAAAAGGCAGGACAATTCACACCTGCATCTCTTGGGCACCTTGCTACTGATCAAGCTGAACGAAGACAGCTAGGGGGGAAAAGTAGACAAATTTCAATACCCGACACTAGCTGCGCATTTCAAGCAAGGCGTAGTGTGGCCTTTTTGCCAGTTCAGTGATTTAACTCCGAGGAGCTGGGCAGAGATTCTAAAATATAAAGAATCAACAGATATTCTAGTCACTTTTATAGGCATCCCAGCGCAATCTCTCCGAAGAGCAAATCAGGAATGATGTTTAAACTGAGATGGAGACTCTAAAAATAAGGACTGTTTATGTTGTTAAACTCGTTTCCTGGAATTTTTTTTTTTTTTAATCAGACCTAACATTTTGAAGGTTGATGAACTGAAATGGAATTATTTCTCTGTGTTTGTTTGAAGCGCTGTATGAGTGATCACAGATCTAGGGACTTTAAGAGTCTCTTTGCTGGAGGGTTGAATTCCTGTAATTTAAGCCCTGCATAGCAGACAATCAGTATCTTTCGAGTGAACTGTTTCCTTGTCATTAAGACTTGACATTTTCAGTACATCGTGGCAGCTTCACTGCAATAAACCTTCCCTTGGGGACATGCTGACTCCATTTTCAGACGTGAATACCAGGAAGAGAGTGCATATGAAAAAGGAGAGGAGAAATTATTCTCCATCAAGATAGCCACAGGAAGGGAGGGGGGGGGAATAAGGAGGTGGAATCTGACAATGGTTTTTGGTTTGCAAGGCAATTTGGAGAGGCTGAAATTAAAAACAGGAAAACCCCGTAGGCTAATTCGCTGTTGCCTGTCCAGCCAGAAACTTATCAGCTTGTTTCAGTTATTTTATTTCAAAGGTATATGTGTCTAAGAGCGCATGAAGTGGTAATACTTTATAATGCCTTGGTAAGGCCACACTTGGAATACTGCAACCACTTTTGGTCACCACAATGTAAAAAAAAAAGATGTTGAGACTCTGGAAAAAGTGCAGAGAAGAGCAACAAAGATGATCAGGGAACCGGAGGCTAAAACATATAAAGAACAGTTGCTGGAATTGGGTGTGTCTAGTTTAAAGAAGAGAAGGACGAGGGGGGACATGATAGCAGTGTTCCAATATCTCAGGGGCTGCCACAAAGAAGAGGGAGTCAAGCTATTCTCCAAAGCGCCTGAAGGCAGGACAAGAAGCAATGGGTGGAAACTAATCAAGGAGAAAAGCAACCTGGAACTAAGGGGAAACTTCCTGACAGTCAGAACAATTAATCAGTGGAACAACCTGCCTCCAGAAGCTGTGAATTTTCCAACACTGGAAGTTTTTGAGAAGAAATTGGACAACCATTTGTCTGAAATCGTATAGGGTTTCTTGCCTGAGCAGGGGGTTGGACTAGAAGACCTCCAAAGTCCCTTCCAACTCTGTTATTCTATTCTATTCTATTCTATTCTATTCTATTCTATTCTATTCTATTCTATTCTATTCTATTCCAGTCCAGTCCAGTCTAGTTTAATCTAGTCTAGTCTAGTCTTATTGTATTCTGTTCTATTCTATGTACTGCCAATGTCTATGTGTGTACAATGTGTGGGTATTTCTAATGAATTTATGAATTGAAGTTCAGAAAGTGTCTCGTGGATAGGACTTTGATGAGTGCAGGGAGGAGCGAGACTGAAATTAAACTTTAAAACATCATCGGCATACAAGGATGATCACAGAGGGCCCATTATATTTCCTAGATAGTCATCTCAGCATAAAGTTGGTCCTATTTCCAGAAGAATCATCTTAAGAGAGTGATGCATCTTGAAAGAGTCATTAGATTGGATAGCCTTAATGAGCTCCTCAGCCCTGTATCATAGTCACATAATACAGAATAACAGGGTTGGAAGGGATCTTGGAGGTCTTCTAGACCAACCCCCTGCTCAAGCAGGACACCCTATACCATTCCAGACAAATGGCTGTCCAGTCTCGGCTTGAAAACCTCCAGTGATGGAGCACCCACATCTTCTGGAGCTAAGCCATTCCACTGAATAATTATTCTCACTGACAGGACATTTCTCCTTGATTCTAAGTTGGATCTTTCTTTAAAGATCTTCCATTATTACTTCTTGTCCTGCCCTCAAGTACATTGGTGAATAGATCAATGCCTTCTTTTCTGTGACTGCTATCATGTCACCCCAGTCCTTCTCTTTGTTTGATTAGACATACCCACTATTCCAGTATTTGAGGGGCTGCCACAAAGAAGA
The DNA here is from genome assembly GCF_001527695.2 of Protobothrops mucrosquamatus. Lineage (NCBI taxonomy): Eukaryota > Metazoa > Chordata > Lepidosauria > Squamata > Viperidae > Protobothrops > Protobothrops mucrosquamatus. Next base: position 177,154 of record NW_015389144.1, on the reverse strand, counting down.
GGGGGTCAAATTATTCTCCAAAGCACCTGAAGGCAGGACAAGAAGCAAGGGATGGAAACTGACTAAAGAGAGAAGCAACCTGGAATTAAGAAGAAACTTCCTAACAGTGAGGAAAATTAACCAGTGGAACAGCTTGCCTCCAGAAATCGTGAGTGCTCCATCACTGGAGGTTTTTAAGAAGAGGCTGGACAGTCACTTGTCTGAAATAGTATAGGTCTCCAGCAGGGGACTGGACTAGAAGACCTCCAAGGTTCTATTCTATTCTATTCTATTCTATTCTATTCTATTCTATTCTATTCTATTCTATTCTAAATTCCCTCACTCATTCACCATATGCCTCCAGCCCCCTTACCAGTTGCCAGTGTATCTTCCCTACATGTATAGTATGAACATTGGGTGGCAGTTTACACCCAAATTCAAATTACAAATTAATTTTATATGTGAATTGAAACATTTATTTGGAAGCATTAATAAAATCACAGTAATCCATAGTTTCATACATCCCCTCTAATATCAACAGCATTATTTATCAGCATGTGCTTTCGTATCTTCTTTGCAATCATTGCAAATTGGTAAATTAAATTAATTGTATAGTTTAACAGTTGCAGCCCAAGCCAACCTAGGCTGATTTTGAGAAGGATAGCAAGCGAAGGGACTTTCTTAGTACTAGGATGGGAAACCATCTGAAAATCCAAGGATGGAGACTAGACAAGGGAATCATAAAATATTTCACAAAGGAAGGTAATAGTAAAACATATCCGCATTGTTGCTATGGAAACTACAGGATTTGTTCATGATGTTGAAGGAGTCAATCCAGTGATGATGAGCTACAGAGCAGAGCATTTTCACCTCTGAAGATGGCAACCCCAGTTGTTGGCGAAATGATAGGATACTCAACAGTTACGCTGCAACCTATTATCCTGAAACCTCATCACTAAAAAAGGTTTTCTTTTTGGAAATCAAAGCAATCTAGCCCCTAGTTCATGAAACACAGGGTAAAAAAAAATACCAGTCAATGTTAAAAAAAAATACAAATCAAATATAGGGACTGTAAGGCCTAGGGATAAGGTTAATGTTGCAAATGGGAGAGTCCTTTGGGTTCAAATCCTACTCCATCCTTAATTTTGAACAAAAGGTAATGTTTACTGAAGTTGGGCCACTCAGTTTTATGATGGCGATTCAGGATGGGCTGTCCTCACAGAATCATAGGACTGGAAGGGACCTTGGAGGTGTTTGAGTCCACCCCGCCTGCTCAAGGAAGGAGTTCTTATACCATCCCAGACAAATGGTCGTCCAATCTTTTCTTGAAAACCTCCAGCAATGGAGCACCCACAACTCCAGGAAGCAAGCCGTTCCACTGGTTAATTGTTCCCATTGTCAGGAAATTTCTCCTTAGTTCCAGGTTGGACCTCTCTTTAATGAGCTTCTATCTGTTACTTCTTGTCCTGACCTCAAGTGCTTTGAAGAATAAGTCAACCCCCTCCTCTCTGTGACAGTCCCTCAAGTACTGGAAGACAGCTATCATGTCACCTCTGAGATTTCTCTTCAATAGGCTAAATATATTTAGTTCCCTTAGCCATTTATCATACAGTTTATAGACTCTATTCCCCAAATCATCTTTGTTGCTCTTCTCTGCACACTTTCTAGAGTTTTGGAATGTTTTTGTATCATTGTGACAAAAAACCGGGTACAATGTTCCAAGTGTGGTCTTCCCAAGGCATAATCAAGTGATACTAACACTTCACATGATCTTGATTCTATCCCTTTGTTAATGGAGCCTAGGACTGCATTGCTTTTTTGGCAGCTGCAGCACACTGATGGCTCATATTTACAAGTGGTTGTCCACTTGGATTCCTAGATCCCTCTCACAGTTGCTTCTATTGAGCTAGGTGCTACCTATCCTGTACCTGTGCATTTGGTTTTACCAATGAAGGAGAATCAATATGGCACACAGCCAGCTAAAGCCCTTCGAAACATCCTAAGCAAACCCAAAGACCCAGAAACCCCAGAAGAAAAAAAACAGGAGTCATCTACAACATACAATGTAAGAACTGCAACAACCCCTATGTAGGACAAGCAGGCAGAAGACTTGCAGAACGCATCCATGAACACCAACTGGCAGTCAAAAGGCATGATGAAAATTCTTTAATTTCACAACATGTAGATAGATTTAACCATAGTTTCAATTGGGAAAATGTGACTATCCTAGACCAGGCCAAGTCCAAAAATGCCAGGGAATTCTCTAGAAGCTTGGCACTCTGACAAATCAGCCATCAATGGACACATAGACAGTAACAACATCTACAGACTATGCAAAAGAGACAATCAACCAGCCCCAAAAGAAACAAAAAGACCCCAGCACTTCTCCACCATCAATCATCACTCAGATCAGCATAGATTAACTCCAAGGTCACCTTCAGACCAACAATCAAGTAAGCAATACCCCAATCAAGAAACTGCCAAAGAGCCATTAGTAAGCTGCCAAACCAAAGAATCTCTTAAGACTGCCCCAACCACACAGACAGGCAAAGACACCAGAATATAAACGGACAGAAAACTGCACTCTTTACTAGCACTGATGATGTTACCTAGTTTGGGTAATGAAACATCTGCAAGAAAACAAGCAAGCTCAGAGAGCACCAAGGACCCACCATCTGGTTTTAACTGTGCAAGTGTCTCTTGATCTGAACTTTCTCCAAGTGTCATGAGTATTTTAAGTGATTCAATGTTAGCAAAAAAATTTTTTGCATTGTTGTTACCTTTGGCTAGTTAACCATTGCTTTAACCTGTTGTGTTATATCTCTGGAAGGTGGTACAACCTTGGATTAAATTAACACCCAAAGCTTCTGCAGAAGGGGTCAAAAACTCAAGAGGATGACTGTGACCATGTCATCCAAGCAGGTTGCACTTTAAAATGTGGTGAATCTACATTTATCTGTGACTGGAAACCCTGTATAGATTTTTATTTTATTTTTTTTGCTGAAAAAGAGAAAAAAAAATGATCTTGTGATTTATGAGTCTGAAGATTAGAAAGAGTGGCTTACGGAAGGAAGAAGATTATGATGTAACCTTAGAGTCAGGGGGTAAAATATAAATAACCACTGTCAAAAAGATGGAAAGCCACATCTTTATGATCTTCTCTTTTTCTTCTTTCTATGTCTTTTTCTAAGGTAGTCCTTGACTTACGATCACAATTGAGGCCCAAATTTATGTTGCTCAGTGAGTTTTGCCCTATTTTATGACCTTTTGTGCCACCGTTGTTAAGGGAGTCACTGCAGTTGTTAAATTAGTAACATGGTTGTCACGTGAATCTGGATTCCCCCGTTGACTTTGCTTGTCTGAAGGTTGCAAAAGGGGATCGCGTGACCCTGGGACACTATGCAACCGTCATAAATATGAGTCAAGTTGCCAAGCATCTGAATTTTGATCACGTGACCACGAGGATGCTGCAACAGTCGTAAGTGTGAAAAACGGCCATAAGTCACTTTTTCCCAGTGCCGTTATAACTTTGAACGGTCACTAAATGAACTGTTGTAAGTCAAGGACTACCTGTATTTTTTTCCCCTTACATTCTCGGTTCTTTCTTATTTTCTTTGTTTCTTTTCTAATACATGCACTTTGCTAAACAAAAAAAAAATCAACAAATTACATTTTGAAAGTAAATAAATGGTGACTTGGTCACATATGGTTCAGGAGCCCTTTCGCCTTGTTTGACTTCCCACCCTCCCCTTTTCTTCCCCTTTCTGAGCTTGTTCCTGTAAAGATATCATTCAATAATCGATCTGCTTTATCTCTGCTTCTTGGGGTGCTGAGATGAAAAGTTTGGTGTTTTGTTTTGCTTTTAAAAGAAAAAGAAAAAGAAAAAAAACACATGTAGGAGAGAGAATATATCAGGGTTTTCTGGAACAGGTTTGTAATCACTGTGTAGTTAAATTAAGAAATGTGTTATACTCGCTGCCAATTAGCTCAATTAAAGGGAGCATATGAGACAGTCCTTGGGGAAGAGATTTCCCCGGCTGAGTGGAGCCCAATCTGGAAAAAGAAAAAAGAAAAAAAGAGCAGTTCGCTAACCATGAAAGATTACAAAAAGGAAGAAAAAAGAAGACAGGCAAAGACAAGAATGGACAGATTTGATTTAACAAAATTGGAAGGTTGAACTTAAGGTACAAGATGATGGCTACGGAATGAATATTATTAAGATGAAGGCATACCTAGAGATACTTTGACAAAATGAAATATCCGTGGAGATGCTGCGTTGGATTTAAACCATTTTATTCCTTGTGCAGAAAACAATGTGATGGGCTGAACTACTTCCTACAATGAAGCCGAGCAAAGATTCACTTTTTAAAAAGAATTCGGCCAGATAAAAGAAGACATCCAAAGCAGGAATGAACTTTTGAGAATGTGTCTCAGACTTGACACTCCCCAGTTCTCGTTAGGTTAAATGCAGGGAAAGGAGATTCTGCTACTGTAATAAAATAATGAAACTAATTTTAGCATTCATAATTTTGATGTTCAAACTTGATCCACCTCGAAGGGCTGACATCCTCCCTGCTCCACAAGCAACATCCTTGCTTGAGTTGATGGACTCCAGGTGATGGATTGGCAGTAGTGTCAGCCCTACTAGGAAGACCAGATCAACTTCACAGGAGGACTGCAACCATAATTTATTGGGATAGGCTATAACAAGAGGATCTTACAAGCTTGCTTTATCTCCCCTTGTTGAGATACCCCTCACACCACCACCCCTCCATTAAATGTTGTCATCTCATAGGACTGAGGAAGTTTACCTCTAGAAAGAGTGCAGAGAAGAGCAACAAAGATGATTAGGGGACTAGAGGCTAAAACATATGAAGAAAGATTGCTGAAATTGGGTAAGGCTACTTTAATGAAGAGAAGGACGAGGGGTGATGTGATAGCAGTCTTCCAATATCTCAAGGGCTGCCACAAAGAAGAGGGAGTCAGCCCCTTCTCCAAAGCACCTAAAGGCAGGAGAAGAAGCAATGGATGGAAACTAATCAAGGAGAGAAGCAACCTAGAACTAAGAAGAAATTTCCTGACAGTTAGAACAATTAATCAGTGGAACAACATGCCTCCAGAAGTTGCGAATGCTCTAACAGTGGAAGTTTTTAAGAAGAGACTGGGCAACCACTTGTCTGAAATGGTCTGAAATGCCTGAGCAGGGGGTTGGACTAGAAGACCTCCAAGGTACCTTCCAACTCTGTTATTCTATTCTATTCCACCTTTACTGACACAGCCCCTGCATTCTATCCTCACTACACGTTACTCTTTGTGCATCTTGATATGCAGCTAAAACCACCTATCCTCCAATAAAACAGACCATATAGCATCACTTGACTTGACACTTTCTTTTGAGAGCAGGCAACAGAATTTCATTTTTAATGTGGGCCAGTGTGCTCATAGTAAAAAAATGGCAATAAAGGTTATCTTATCTTACCATGTGCGTAGATCTGGATGCTTTATTAAAACAGCAGGATGGGTGAAACTGGGAAAAACAAAAATACATCCAATAAGAACCCAAATACAGAATAAGCAGCATTGAGTTTCTAGTGAGGATAACAATGAATAAATACAGAGAAATCTAAATCTCACCAGTGATGCTGTGTGTATGGGATGTGGATTTTGGGGCTCAGATGAACAGGTGCCACGGATTAGGCTGGATTCTTCCTGGTGTTTCTGTTTCCTTCCATATGCTAAAGCAAGGGTCTTCAAACTTGGTCCATGCTGGCTGAGGAATTCTGGGAGTTGAAGTCCACAAGTCATAAAAGGGCCAAGTTTGAAGACCCCTGTGCTAAAGGAAATGGACTCTGCTTCCCAGGATGCACTTGTTCTGGGAGGGAGGGTCCCTGGGTCAGCTTCCAAACAATTCAGATTGGTTATTTGCCCCCCTTCCCCAGCCATTAGATGGGGCTAGAGAGCAACAACAGTATATACACAAATTGTATGCTTTTTGCAGGGTACCCTGCCTCCTATTGCTCCACAGAGTATGGCTGGCTCCCCTTCTCCAAATCTCTTAAAATGATGGCCTTTTTTCCAGATCTGAGGTCAAGGCATTTTTGCAGCCCCTGCCAAATCTTTATCAATGTTATGAGTTCAGTTTTGTCTGTTTATTTAATTATGTATTTTAAACCCTGGAAGTTGCCCAGTGCCATTTTTGGAGCTGGGCAGTCTCAGTCAATTGTTAATTGGTTAATACAGAAGTTAATTCGTTAATTTTTAATTAACAAAGTCACCAAGTCTCCAAGAGTCAAGCTCAGTTCAAATGAGATTTTAATATATTTCAGAAAGGAAATATTTCTAACAATTAGAAAATGTCCATAATACATCACTCCTGATTCGCATTCCTTGTTTTCATTCCATTCCATTCTTTCTATTCTATATATCCCCCTATTTCTATTCTATTCTATTCTATTCTATTCCATTCCATATTTTCTCTTCTCTTCTCTTCTCTTCTCTTCTCTTCTCTTCTCTTCTCTTCTCTTCTCTTCTCTTCTCTTCTCTTCTATTCCCCATTCCCTATTCCCCATTCTATTTCCATTCCCTATTCTATTCTATTCTATTCTATTCTATTCTATTCTATTCTATTCCCCATTCCCCATTCTATTCCCATTCCCCATTCCATTCTAGAAAATAGGAGGAGAAAAGTGTTATTTGTGAAAATAATAAAGGCTGGATATAATCAATGAATCAATCAATCAATCAAGTTTCTTCTCAGCACGCCAGACAAATTCTTTCTCTGTTTGTGTATGGCTTCATAGAGTTCTAAAATTGGAAGGGGCCTTTTAGGCCCTGAGATTCAGCTCCTGATCCATGCAGGAATCAAAATTAAAGCCTTACTGACAGTGGAGCGGCATCTCTTTAAAGAGAAAGTGCAAGAACATTATACATTTCCATCCATGACAATTTCACTCGTCTATTCATTTCTCTGTTTCTCCCCCCACCCCACCCCAACAAATTGACCCACAAAATGTAGGAGAACTTTCCTGTGGTGCCTAAAAATCCTGCGATACAAGAACGTGATACTCACAGCCTGCTCTTCTCAACTGTGAGCCCGACATTGTATTTATGTATTATGCTAAGCTAACAATTTTATGAATGGCTTGTTATCTCCCCATACAGAATGCATCAGATGCTTTTCTCTTTCTGAGGCTCTGATTTTGATCTCCAAGGAGCAGCGATCAGACGGCAACTAGAGTTAAGCAGCATTTAGACTGGCCCCTTTGAGCGAATTTAACCAGGTGCTTTTTGTGTGACAGCACAGAAACTGGATGTCTTTAGAAAATGTTCTGAATTATTTTCCCTCTCAGCCATGGTAATAAGACTTCTAGATCAGCATAAAATGTCTCATATTCAACACTGCAGCAATGATGACTTGAGCTTCTATGGAAATACTTGTGTTTTAAACTTTAAACAGCAAAGGGGGAGAGATGGGGGAGAGAGTGAGAGTGAGAGGGGGGAGATAGAAGAGAAAGAGAAGCTGGAGAGAGAGAAGGAGAGAGTGGCTGCTGCAGCTGCCAAAAAAGCAAAGACAGTGCTAGGCTGCATTAAGAGAGGGATAGAATCAAGATCACGTGAAGTGTTAATCTCATTTTACAATGCCTTAGTAAGGCCACACTTTGAATACTGCATCCAGTTTTTGTCACCACGATGTAAAAAAGATGTTGAGACTCTAGAAAGAGTACAGAGAAGAGCAACAAAGATGATTAGGGGACTGGAGGCTAAAACATATAAGGAATGGTTGCTGGAATTGGGTATGTCTAGTTTAACGAAGAGAAGGACGAGGGGGGACATGATAGCAGTCTTCCAATATCTCAGGGGCTGCCCCAAAGAAGAGGGAGTCAAGCTATTCTCCAAAGCACCTGAAGACAAGACAAGAAGCAGCGGATGGACACTGATCAAGGAGAGAAGCAACCTAAAACTAAGGAAAAATTTCCTGACAGTGAGAACAATTAACCAGTGGAACAACCTGCCTCCAGAAGCTGTGAATGCTCCAACACTGGAAGTTTTTAAGAAGAGACTGGATGGCCATTTGTCCAAAATGGTATAGAGTTTCCTGCCTGAGAAGGGGGTTGGGCTAGATGACCTCCAAGGTCCCTTCCAACATTATTATTATTATTATTATTATTATTATTATTATTATTATTATTATTATTATTATTATTATTATTATTATTATTATTATTATTATTATTGAGAGAGAGCAAGAGAGAGAAAGAGAACAAGAGAGAGCAAGAAACTGAGAAAACATTGGCTTCTTATTTCCAAGTTACAACTGGTTTTCAAGAAAATTACATCTACTCATTAGTAGGGCCAAACAGACTTTTATGGTTGGGGGAAAAGAATCTATTCTACAAAGTAGAGGTGTGCACAAAAAAGGCATGTGGCTAGTTTTCATAGAATGCAACTGGGTTGAGCTTTGATGGTGCAGTGATTAGAATGCACCACACTGCAGGCTACTTCTGTTGATTGCCGCCTGCCAGCAGTTTGACAGTTCGAGTCTCACTGGCTCAAGGTTGACTCAGCCTTCCAAGGTTGGTAAAATGAAGACCCCGATTGTTGGGGGTGATATGCTGACTCTGCAGACCACTTAGAGAGGGCTGCACAGCACTGTGAAGCAGTATAGAAGTGCTATTGCTATTGCTAGTGTCTCCGTCGCCAGGCCGCTAGTATGATCCACTGCATGAAGTCCCAGTTCTCTTTAGGTCATGGTGAGCAAATCCTTGTTCTCCCAACAGCCTCTAGTGCTGTGCAAATGCAACCAGTAACTCCAGCAGATGGGAAAGTGGAAATCTATTCTTAGGAAATCAAACTGAAAAGGGGAAAGTGTCCGTGGTATAGATTCTATAAAGAGCAAAACTGGCTATCTCTGAGCCATTCTGATTACCAGTTGATTGTATTTAATTTTGTTAGCCAGTGCTAGTAGGGAAGTAAGTAAGTAAGTAAGTAAGTAAATAAGTAACTAACTAACTAACTAACTAACTAACTAACAACTTGCTCATTATGATCTCATTGTATAGATGATGCAACTTTGTACTTTCATCACAGTATCTGATGCAAACATGTTGTTGTTGTTCTTCCTTGCCTGTGGACCCTCGTGATTGAGGCCCTTCCTCCAGCACCCCAACAGCAATTGTCTCTCCCTCCTCCTGCGTTTTCTTCCAACAATCATCCTGCAGGGAAGGTTGGGCTAAGGGGAAATGAGTAGCTCAAAGACAGTCAGTGAACTTTCCCAACTCAGGCAGGCTTGCAATCTGGATCACCCTGTTTCTCATTCAAAACCTTCCCTGCAATATCATCCTGGCTTTCAAAGATTATATGTAGGGCTAGGCCTGAGGAGACATAAAATAATTATTTTTCCAAATAAAATATTTTTTAGAGTAAAAGACAGGTCCAAACAGAATTTATATCTCAAATGATACTGAATAAAGCAAGGCTAACTCTCTCTCTCACACACACGAACACACACACATGCACACACACGAACACACACACACACACACACACACACACAGAGACAGAGAGAGAGAGAGAGAGAGAGAGAGAGAGAGAGAGAGAGAGAGAGAGAGAGAGAGAGAGAGAGAGAGAGAGAGAGAGAGAGAGAGAGAAAACGAACATGCATTTCACAAGTAATGAAATGATATCATAGTTATTCAATTCAGGCTTAGCTGAAGAAAGATAACGGGGCTTTAGAATGGCTATAAAGGCTACTGAACAAATACATGCCAAGGGCAAAATTCAATTGGAAGTGGCAATAGTGTTTGATTATTACTGATATTACAATTTCACTGAATTTTTAAAAGATCAAGGCCTTTTCAGAAGCCCCAATTATCTGCGTCAAAAGCAATGCTTTAGTGAAATACCACTGGGGTGAATTTAGAAGTGCATTCTCAGAGTCCCGGTTTCTCTGTAGTACGAAAGCTAGAATCTATAAAAAAAAAAAAAAGTTTCTTTGCATTGGGAAAAGAGGTGCAATATAAAACCAGATTATCTTTGGAAATAGTGAGCTTTCGTGGAATTTTGAAACATGAGCACATTGAAAAAAGCTCTCTCAGGAATCCATCCACTTTTGAGGCTTCCTGTCAATTGATTTGTAACCCATTGCTATCCTCCTGAAGTCTGGTTCTTCTTCAAATTCTTCCATGTCAAATGTAGTTTTATTTATCTAAGTTGGTCTTCTTGTACAGGTTTTGCATATACAACATTCCTTCCAGCTTTTTAAAACATAGATAAAAAGTAAAGTTTAACAGTTAGGCAAGAAAAACCTATAGTCTGTATAGGTACAGACTAGGTGAAACTTGGTTTAATGCCAGTAACTGTGAGAGGGATCACTTAAATATGAGCTAGCGATGTGCTGCAGATGCCAAAAAAGCCAGTGCAATCTTAAGATACTTAAGAGAAGGATAGAATCAAGATTACGTGAAGTTCCAGTACTGCTTTACAAAGCCTTAGTAAGACCACACTTGGAATATTGGATACAGTTCTGGTCACCACAATATAAAAAAAGATGTTGAAACTCTGGAAAGAGTGCAGAGAAGAGCAATAAGAATGATTAGGGGGCTGGACGCTAAAGAATGATTTAGCTAGAGGCTAAAACATATGAAGAACAGTTACAGGAATTGGACATGTCTAGTCTAATGAAAAAAGGACTAGGGGAAATATAATAGCGGTGTTCCAATATATTTGAGGGGCTCCTACAAAGATGAAGAGGTCAAACTATTTTCCAAAGCACCAAAAGGCAAGACGAGAAACAATGGATGGAAACTAACCAAGGAGAGAAGCAACCTAGAACTAAAGAGAAATTTCCTAATGGTGAAAGCAATCAGCCAATGGAACAGCTTGCCTTCAGAGGTTGTGGGTGCTCCATCCACTGGAGGCTTGTAAGAAGCGACTGGATAGCCATCTGAAAAGGTATAGGGCAGTGTTTCTCAACCTTGGACACTTGAAGTTAGGTGAACTTCAACTCCCAGAATTCCCCAGCCAGCTGTGGACTTGAAGTCCACCCATGTTCAAGTGGCCAAGGTTGAGAAACACTGGTATAGGGTTTCCTGTTAAAACAGGGAGTTGGACTAGAAGACCTCCAAGGTCCCTTCCAACTCTGTTATTCTATGTTATCCTATGTAAGCCACCATATTGTTTCCTAATGGTGAGAGCAATCAACCAATGGAATAGCTTGCTTTCAGAAGTTGTGGGTGCTCCATGACTGAAGACTTTCAAAAGGAGACTGGACAACCATTGATCTGAAATGTTATAGGGTCTCCTATCCTAGCAAGAGGTTGGACCAGAAGAACTGCAAGGTCCCTTCCAATTATATTATTCTATGTTCTGTATTCTATGAAATCTTCCCCTGTTTGCTCCTTATGACGCTGACATAGGATCAGAAAGTTCCTCTGATTTCTGTTATCTTCCTAGAATTTCCCTCTCTTTGAAAGAGATGGGCATACAGAAATATGAAAGAAATACAATACGCTACTTTCTTCTCCTTGTCTGCCCTACGAAGTTCCAACTTCCAATAGGCAGGTAGACCCCAATGGACAAACACAACTGGGGCGAGAATTTCTGTTGCTAAGCAAGATGGCTGTTGACTGAATCACACCCAATTTTGCAACCATGGTTTTTTGCCATGGTTGTTAAGTGAACCAATGCAACTGTTAAGTAACTCATGTGCCAGCCAGGAAGGTCTCAAATGACGATCACATGATCCCAGGACACTATAACCATCATAAATATATGATGGTGCCCAAATTTTGATCATATGACTGTTGAGGTGCTATGACA
>NW_015389144.1:155358-160358 GCF_001527695.2 Protobothrops mucrosquamatus | reverse complement strand
TAACAAACGTGGTGAGAAAAGTCATAACATGGGGCAAATTTCTCACTTAACATAAATTTTGGGCTCAATTGTGATCATAAATTGAGGACTACCATAGTAGTACTCCCTATCCTGTATTGTCTATGTGGTGAGCAACCACAGCTACAGTGAGGCCTTGGGGGTGTAGGGTGGATGATCCCTATTTGCTGCTGGATTATGGGGTTTTATCTTATTTTTATTTTTATAATATTGTGTTCAACGTCAGAGCTGTTGCATTCATCTCATCTTGTTTCTGCTTCTAAGCTTGTCCCCAACTGCAGCTTTCTACTCCTGCTCAACCTTAAACTTTTTTTTTTAACCAGCTAAAAATATAATAGTTCAAAGCTCTCCATAATAATGGACTTATTTAATAAAACCAGGCATAAGTTACAGAGCAGCCATCAATTTTAAAGTATTTTTAAAGGTTTTGATCTAGAACTTGGGTGGCATTGCATTTAGACTAATAACCATAACTATGATTTATGTGTTTGTAACTGGAATAGCACCGGAGCTTCGATATCCGTCCAAAGTAAAATTTATAGTCTGCTACAGAATGTATAAATAATGAACAGCCATATGTCATCTTGCATTTAAAAAATTTGACTCCTTCCCCAGCCAGAATAGAAGTAAAATGAATTTTAAAAAATTAAGTACATTGGGGATCCTTGTATTCTTTAATGCCTTATAGAAGTGGCACAGAGGTAGAAGAGATTTAAATTATATTTTCCCCAACAGCAAATGGAAAAGAACAAAGCAAGCATTAACACCTATGAAAATAATAAGAGTGCAACTCCAATGCAGTTCAAAATATACATATGGAAGATTTGTGAAGACACGTTCCTGTATAAAATACACCCAGACAGAATGATAGGAAGGCTTTCTATAAATTAATAGCTGTAATTTATTTATTTTTGCAGGCAATCTACTTGGCAGGAGGCAGGAGGCCCTATCCGTCCACCCCTGGCTAAGCTTCTGTGGGTTTCTGCTCTTGTGTCTTAGCTCTTCATAGTTGAAACCCTGAGATACGTCTTGCTGTAGGGGGAAAGAGAGCAAGAGGACACCCATGAAGCCGATAATCCATCTTTCACCAGTTGCAATCCATAATTCTCAATTGCCTTTGTATTATTGTTGGCTTACTGTTTAGTGAAATCTAAGCGGTGTGGTGGCCTGGAGATGAAGATGCTTGCCTCTCACTTTGAAGGTTGAGAGAAGGCAGCCACAAATGTTTCTCAATCAGGGTGCAAAGTGAAAACTCTGCGTAGGAATAGGGAAGGGCATCCGGCCAGTAAATGCTCAGCTCCATTCAGTCACACTGACTCTATCCCAAATTAAGGGATTACAGGGTTAGGGGGTGAAAGTTCGTTCTCCGAGCTTGTGGGTTGGTTTCCAAACGTTTCATTACCAGGCTAGGTAACATCTTCAGTGGAGTTTAGGGGGTGTCAGTGTCAGTGTTCTTCTGCTTATAAGGGCTTCAGGTGTGGGTATGTCAAGTGAGGGTCTTGTGATGGGTCTTGTGATGGAGAGGTAGGTGAAGTGCTGGTGGGGGGGGGCTTGCATGGGATGGTTGGGGGTCAGTGCTGTCTCTGGTTGGCTGTGAGGTTGATTTGGATTCTGAGTGGTTTGTAGGCTATTTGTAGGTCAATGTGTCTGTGGATGGATTTGCTTGTGGAGTGCCAGGCTCCGATGAACTCACGAGCGTGGCAGGTGGTAGCGTGGCCGATGATTTTTTTGCTGCTCCAATCGAACTGGTGCTGCTTGGTGTCAGTGTGGTTAAAGATTAAGGATTTGGGATTGCAGCACTTGATTGCCAGCCGGTGTTCGTGGATCCTGTTTTTTTAATTGACAAGATGTTTGTCCCATATAGAATCCCACATGGAATCGGTTACAATGGTTATAGCTGATTTTGTACACCAAGACTCCATATGTCATGCTTTGTTCTTGTGATGGGTCTTGTGATGGGTCAGAGGTGAGTCATCAGTGAGAGGCTGGTGATGGGGCCTTGTGATGGGGAGGTTACATCAGGTCAGAGTCATTGGGAGGTGAAGTGCTGGGGGGGAGAGGGGGCTTGCATGTGTTGGTTGCAGGTCGATGCCATCTCTGGTTGGCTGTGTGGTTGATTTGAATCCTAAGGGACTCAAAGGCTGGTTGTGGGTCAATGTGTCTCTTGATGGAATTGCTTGTGGAGTACCAGGCTCTGATGAACTTACGAGTGTGGCGGGTGGTAGCCTGGCCGATGATTTTAGTGTTGCTCCAATTACAGGATTGTTAAAAGGAAAGAAACCCTGCTTAGTGAATCTCTTGTGTAAGAACATAGTCTTTTAATATTTTTATCCATCTATGCATACCTATAGAGTACAGTGATTAATAGGGAGTGCAATGTTTTGGGCTGAAAGCTACAGCCAGTCTTTGAATGATGTGCTCAGGGCCTTATGTTCCCAAAATGTATACTTGGCTTCATTTATATTAATTAAAAATAGGTAATGTTTATTCTTTAGTCAGGTATTTTGCCTCCTACAGTTGATCAATCAATGAATTCATCAGGCTTTGGTTACTAAAGGTCTCTACAATCCTCGGGCCCGAGCATCCCTATGATTTATGACTGTGATTAAGAGCCAGTTTGTGGTTAAAACACCAGGCTAGAAAACAGCAAACTGTGAGTTCTAGTCCCACTTTAGGCATGAAAACTGCTTGGGGGTCTTTGAGCCAATCACTAGGAGACAGTGATTTCTAGTCTCGCCTTTGGTAAGAAAGCCAGCTGGGTGACTTTGGGCCAGTCCCTCTCTCTCAACCCAACTCATCCTACAGTGTTGAAAATAGAGAGAGGAAGGAATATTAGGTATATTTGCTGCCTTGAGTTACTTATAAAGTAATAAAAGTGGCCTTCAAGTCTCCTGGAGACAGCCTGTGCTGGTCTATGAAGTTTTCTTGGCAAGGTTTTTCAGAAGTGGTTTGTCATTGCCTCCTTCCCAGGACTGACAGACGACAACTGGTCCAAAGTGCCCCAGCTGACTTTATGCCCAAAGTGGGACTAGCATGCATGGCCCTAACCTTGTGTATTAGCCACAACACCAAACTGGCTCCTATGCCCTGCAATTCCAACATTTTTTGTTTTCAAAGTTAGTGCAACCTTTAAATCTGACGAGGGCCACCTTCCAATTGCTGGAATCATAACTCTGCAAAGTATTCTTGTTGTTTTGGTAAGTGTCTCGTTGAAGAAAATCTCAGGACTGTGATTGACTAACTGAATACTTTAACCACTATGCCAAACTGGTTCTAGTATATCTATATGCCTTGGTAAGGCCACACTTGCAATTCTGCATCCACATTTTGGTCACCATGATGTAAAAAAGATGTTGAGACTCTAGAAAGAGTGCAGAGAAGAGCAACAAAGATGATCAGGGGACTGGAGGCTAAAGCATATAAGGAACGGTTGCTGGAATTGGGTATGTCTAGTCTAATGAAGAGAAGGACGAGGGGCGACACGATAGCAGTGTTCCAATATCTCAGGGGTTGCCACAAAGAAGAGGGAGTCAAGCTATTTTCCAAAGCACCTGAAGGCAGGACAAGAAGCAACAGATGGAAAATAATCAAGGAAATAAGGAGAAATTTCCAGACTGATAGAATAATGAATCGGTGGAACAACTTGCCTCCAGAAGTTGTGAATGCTCCAACACGGGAAGCGTTCAAGAAGAGACTGGACAACCATTTGTCTAAAATGGCATAGGGTTTCCTGCCTGAGCAGGGAGTTGGACTAGATGACTTCCATTATTATTATTATTATTATTATTATTATTATTATTATTATTATTATTATTATTATTATTGTTGTTGTTGTTGTTGTTGTTGTTGTTGTTGTTGTTGTTGTTGTTGTTGTTATATATGTCTCTAAATGTTAAGATGATTTCTAACCCTCAAATTTTACATGTAAAAATGCAGACATTCTTAGCCCAGTGGTATTGATAGAATGCTGGATTACACAGAAGTATCCCTGGGCATATCTCAAGTGACCATAGTATCTTCTCCTTCTCCTTCCTGAAATTTTCTGGGTCAAGGAACAGTTGATTCCCTCTCTCTTCAGCTCCTCAGGATCACAGAGTGCTCAATTCTTTTATTCTAATTTGACATTTCCTTCCTGTCCAGTGATTTATTGCTTCGGATGGTGTGTGCCCGCTCTAAAAACCTCTACTGTTAAAAGGGTTGATAGATCAAAAGTGTATGCTGAATCTTGTCATATGTTAGACACCAGAAGTAATTACCTCTCGGACATTTGCAGACAAAACAAACCTGCCCAAAATGCAAGACAACAGAAATATTAAGATAGTCTCAGATGGTTCAAAGGATGCAAAGGACACCGTCAACTGTCTACCGATTGTTTTTCCCCCACTCCTATAAAGAAATATCAGGAGTTTCATTTTATTCTTAATCTAAGGATGCATAGATTTATCAACTCACATCTGCATATATTTAGCAATAAATCATCCTGATAAATTGCAGCTTCACAGTGTGGTTAAAAAAAGATGCAAGGAAATTGGCATTTATTGTTCTGTCTGGTTTACCCAAACCTCTCCTTTTTCAACCCAACCTTTTCAAAGAAAAATACCAACACAAGGACACTCTCCAACTGTGCCTTCATAAGGGCTTTCTGGAGTTTGTTGCTTGTCCTTCTCATTTCTTTCCTTCCCTTCCCTTCTCTTCATATCAGAAATGCGGGCATAAAATGTTCCCTTTTTATATCTATACTCCAGACATCTGATAAGATGGAGCCCATTAAAGTGAATGAAATTGTATCATTAATTTTGGGTTATTCGCCTTTAGACTAACAGAATATAGCTTTGTAAGGTTGAGAAAACAGACCCAAAAGGCTATTCTTGTATTCTTTTTTCTTCCTACAGAGAAGAAAGTTGCATTCTGTTTTCTCCTTCCTTCCTTCCTTCCTTCCTTCCTTCCTTCCTTCCTTCCTTCCTTCCTTCCTTCCTTCCTTC
>NW_015389144.1:149572-155257 GCF_001527695.2 Protobothrops mucrosquamatus | reverse complement strand
CTTCCTTCCTTCCTTCCTTCTTTCTTTCCTTCCTGTTCCAAGTCTAATCTTCTTTTTCTAGAATGAAGAACATGGAGAGAGAAGATGATATTTACAATGTGTGTACTCTGCTTTTGACCTGAATTTGGACAGTTAAATGAATTGTCATAACTTGAGGACTATCTGTGCTTAAAACTATTTTTATTATAGGGTTTCCATTAACAGAATCTTGCAAGTCTCATTGTGTTTTCCCCTCCCTGCCTTTATCCTAAGGAGAACTAGGGTCAAGTGTGAGATGTTTTCCTCTGATCTGTTTGGTCAAGGACAAAATAATACATATTTTTATAAAACATTGTAAACTTTTTATAACATAGAATAACAGGGATTGATGGGACATTGATGGGTCTTCTAGTCTAATCTCTTGGTCAGACAGGATACCCTGGGCCTATACTATTCCGGACAAATGGCTGTCCAGTCTCTTCTTAAAAACTTCCAGTGATTGGAGCAACCACAGCTTCTGAAGGCAAGCCATTCCATTGATTGATTGTTCTCACTGTCAGGAAATTTCTCCTTAATTCCAAGTTGCTTCTCTCCTTGATTAGATTCTATCCATTGTTTCTTGTCCTGCTTTCAGGTACTTTGGAGAATAAATTGACCCCCTTTCTCTGTGACAGCCCCTCAAGTATTGGAAGACAGCTATCATAGCTCCCCTTTTCCTTCTCTTCATTAGACACTAGAGATATCTAATTCCCTCAACCATTCTTCATACGGTTTAGCCTCTAGACCCTTATTGTCTTTGTTGTCTTCTCTGTATTCTTTCTAGAGTCTCAGCATCTTTTTTGTATTCCCCCCTCCCTCCCTCCCTCCCTTCCTTCCTTCCTTCCTTCCTTCCTTCCCTCTTCCCTCTTCTCTCTCTCTCTCTCTCCCTCCTCCCTCACTATATTTCTTGTTAGGTCTACTGTATTTGATATGACAGACTTCTCAATTTTCACTTTTGAAAATCAGAAAACTGTATTTTCCATGCTTGAATTATACCCAATATTTTTTAGGACATACCACATTCTTATGCGGTCAGATATTAGCCTTTACAGATCATACAGCTGAGAGTCTTGGAAGGCGTCCCTGAGCAGTGCAGGCATCCAAATTTAAGCATCCTTGACAGCCTCAGCTTGCACACAACCTATGAAGGTGTGTTCATCATTCCCCTAAGAAATTGGTTCCACTGTCAAGTTGCTGTTATCATTAAAAAGTTTCCCCCCCTAATATTCAGCCAGAAACTACCTTGCTATAACTTAAAAAGCATTCTTCCAGTGCCCTGGTACTCTGAGACAATTGATGTTGTGGTCTTCTTTGGTGTGACACTTTTTCAGGTCCTTGAAAAAAAAAACATTCTGTATTAGTCTGCAGACCTTTTCTCTCAAGGCTAAACATACACAGTTCTACTAGTGAGCACAAAATGGAGAAGTTGTTTTGTTATCAACAACAACAGCAAAAAAAAAAATCCGGTCCCGCTTGAAATATTCTTCTGGAACATTTCAAATTACTTGTCTCCCAACCAAACAAATACTGTAAGCTTGCTATAATTTAAGAAGCAAGATCTGAGAGTTGAAGACACCTTTGCAATCCCCACTCACCCAAGAAAAGAAAATGAAAGAAAGTCTATCCTTGCCTATTCATAGATTGGTCTGCCATTGTGAGTAATTGCTTGTCTCCTGTGCTTTCACTGACCACTTGCAAAATATTGAATATCTTCACAGAAGGAATACTAGCCAATCTTGGTATATTGGAGTTTCCCCTCTCTGTTTCCTCTGTTCTGAGATCACCATCTGTGCTCCTTCAAAATCTTGAATCCATATCCCAAAGGTGTTTTTTCAAAATGCAACTTTCTTGTTTTTTCCTTGATTCAGAACTGATGAGAAGCAAAAGGCTGCCACAAAGAAAAGGGGGGTCAAATTATTCTCCAAAGCAACAGAGGGCAGGACAAGAAACAATGGTTGGAAACAATGGTTGGAAACTGATCAAAGAGAGAAGCAACCTAGAATTAAAGAGAAACTTCCTGACAGTGAGGACAATTAACCAGTGGAAGAGCTTTGTCTTCAGATATTGTGGGCACTCCATCACTGGAGATTTTTAAGAGGAGACTGGACAGTCACTTTTCTGAGATAGTATAGGTTCTCCTGCATGAGCAGGGGGCTGGACTAGAAGATCTCCAAGGCCCCTTCCAGCTCTATTCTATTCTAAAACGTCTTTCAAGGAAAAACAAAGAAAGTCCAGTTGCCTTTTGAAAAAATACCTTTGGGACTATTATGACCTGGATGACTGAGAATCTCCATAGATATCTTGAATCCATAGTAAACCCCAATTGTTAATGAAAAAATAAGGCGAGGTCACATTTGTTTATCAAAGTTTCTCTTCATTGCATAGTCACCATAGTATAAAATCCAACAATTTTTACCTGAGTAGATTAGTACTCACAGTCTCTTTTATAAAAAAAAAACATTGTATATTCTGCAGGGAAGGGCAAATGAAACAGGCTTCCAAGATGACCAAACTGAGAACAGTATCCTTGAATTTTAAAAGCAAAAGTTTATTGATCAATTATTAAACAGGGAAACCTGGACATCTTGTGTCATCCATACCTGCTTACTTGATCATCCAGAGCACCAAGCTGGGGGAATTGCTAACATTTTGGAGAACAGACTCAAAATTCATTACAATCTTGACAGGCCTGAGCATTGCTCTATCCAACAAGATGCAGTTCAGTGGAGAGAAAAATAAGGTCATGGACTTAGGCAGGAAAACCCAACTGCATAGGTATAGAATAGATGGCACCCGGTTAATAAGTGTGAGAGGGATCTAGGTGTCCTGGTGGACCATCGCTTAAGCATGAGACAGCAATGTGCTGCAGCTTCCAAAAACAGCCAATGCAGTCCTGGGCTGCATCAGCAGAGGGATAGCATCAAGTTCACAAGAACTAATAATATCACTTTATACTGCACTAGTGAGGCCACACTTTGAATGCTGTGTACAGTTCTGGTCTCCATGATACAAAAAAAGACATTGAGACTGTAGAAAGAGTGCAGAAAAGAGCAACGAAAATGATAAATGGCCTGGAGGCTAAATCATATGATGAACAGTTGAGGGAGCTAGGTATGCCTAGTCCATTGAAGAGAAGGATTAGGGGGAGGGGGACATGGTATCTTTCTTCCCAGTACTTGAGGGACCGTCACAAAGAAGAGGGAATTTGGCTGTCCTCCAAGGCACCTGAGGGCAGGACAAGAAATACCGTGTTTCCCTGAAAATAAGACCCAACCGGAAAATAAGCTCCAGCATGATTTTTCAGGACACTCATAATATAAGCCCCACCCCCAAAATAGGCCCCAGTTAAGATCATCAGACAGACAGACAGACGCATTTAGTACCGTATTTCACTGAATATAAACCCTAACCGGAAAATAAGCCCCAATGCGTCTTTTGCAGCAAAAATTAATAAAAGACCGAATCTTATTTTGGGAAAAACATGGTAATAAGTGGAAACTTGTTAAAGAGAAATCCAGTCTAGAAATAAGGAGAAATTTCCTGACCGTGAGAACAATTTAATCCAGGGGTCCCCAACCCCCAGTCCATGGACCAGTACCGGGCCACGGCATGCCAGCAACCGGTCTGCACAAACAAGCAAAGCCCCATCCGTGGGATGTAGGCAGTAGACAAAACCACGCACTCTCCGGTGTGTGGAAAAACCTCTCTCCATGGAACCGGTCCTTGGTGCCCAAAAGGTCGGGGACCTCTGATTTAATCAATGGACTATCTTACCTCTCCAGAGTTGTGGGTTCTCCATCGCTGGAGTTTTTAAAGAAAAGATTGGACAAGCATTTGACTGAGATGGGGGTTGGACTAGAGATCCCTTCCAGCCATATGACTCTATGTTCTAAGCATGGGGAGGGAGGGAGGGAAGGGTCCAGGTGTCTTTCTTTTAGCTCCAGTGTAGAGGTGAATGTTTACTGCAAGGATAATTTCAATCTGATGCATTTTAGCTCCAGTTCACAGCATATATGATTTGAACTACAGGTTTTCTTTGACACCATGCAGAAGAGAAGATAACATTCAGAAATACAGTTCACCTTGCACTCTCTAAAGCTGATGCATCCAACTAATTCAATGAAAGAGATTTATACATTACACCGAACATTAAGGATTGTTGCTAGCTTCTGTTTAAGTGCTTTCATCCATTATTTTTAATTGGTTTCAACACTTTTTTTGTAGAAACTATATTCCAAATGTCTGGGTTTGCCTTGCTGTAGAATATGCTGTATGCAAAAAAGACATCCTTGCTTCAATTTTGTTAAACTCCTATTACGGAGACGAGAGTTTTGCACACCTCTCGTTGAATGTGTAGCGAAATAATATCAAGACATTATATTCTGCCACTCTCCCCCCCCCCCAAATGGTATAGGGTTTCCTGCTTGAATAAGGGGCTGGACTAGATGACCTGCAAGGTTCCTTCCAACTCTTTTATTCTGTTAGTTGCAAAGCTCCAGTGTAGAGGTGAATGTTTACTGCAAGGATAATTTCAATCTGATGCATTTTAGCTTCAGTTCACAGCATATATGATTTGAATTACAGGTTTTCTTTGACACCATGCAGAAGAGAAGATAACATTCAGAAATACAGTTCACCTTGCACTCTCTAAAGCTGATGCATCCTACTAATTCAATGAAAGACTAAGAAGTATAACAGCAACTTATGTTCTACAGCAGACATGTCAAACTCGCGATGTCACGTGACGTCATGCAACGTATCGGGATTGTTTTGCCCCTGCTGGCAATGGGGTGGGCACGGCTTCAGCATGATGCGTCTGACCCGTGGGCCTGTTGTACACCATAGTTTTACCATCTCCGGAAAGACAAACCTGCGAATTATGTGAAGTTCAGTGATGAACATAGGAACCCAAAAAAATCTTTTTTTTTTTTTAAACATAGAGGGGAATAAAATCTTCTTTGCTTTTGTTTTTCACTGGCCTAATTCTGCTCTCAAACATATGAAAATACATCTTCAAAGTCTACTTGAGTTCTCACTCTTTGGGGGCCTGACATATCAAAAGAAACTTGCTGACATAAACTGGTTATGTGGACTTTGATCTATTCTAATATATGATTTTAATGTTTCTCATTTCCCTGGTTTGTGAACTCGCATCTATCATACAGTGTCACATTTAAGTTTCCTAAATTACTGCTTTTAACTTTTCTTTTGTCGCTTCCCACCACAGAGATATATTCTAAAGCTCTGCTCTTTCCCCCCCCCTCCCAACCTCCCATGATTGTATCTTAATATTAATATGTTGAGGAGAAAATGGAAAATTTTGCTCACTTAAAAAGACAGCAATTTTTTGATAGGGCTTTAGAGATTCAATATTGTCCTGTTTTTCAAATCCAAGGATTGATTTAATCTCTGGGCATATAAAATGAATTCCAGAATGGCAAACGATGACAAATCAAACAACAGAAGGGAAAAAGCAGAGTAAAATCTTGAGCATTTTAATTAGGGGCTCAAGTGGGAAAACATACCTAGTTTATCTATTTGCACATAAAGGGGCAAAAACCCGAATAACTAAAGACCTACATACAAACACCCGCGAAAACCTCAGAAAACATATATATATATATATATATATATATATATATATATATATATATATATATATATATA
>NW_015389144.1:123820-149472 GCF_001527695.2 Protobothrops mucrosquamatus | reverse complement strand
ATAACAACACAGCAGCAACAACATGTCCCGTGAACTCTTCTGTTCCAAAGATTAAAGGAAATGTGCTCTATTGTAAAGTCAGGTCTTCTCAGGAACGTTGACACCTATTTTTTAAGTATTGTTTTGATCTCCAAGTCTCTGAATTTTTTAGTAATTTGGCTTTGATCTCATTTTCAGTTCTTTCTCTCCTGCCATATTTGCATCCAGCAATGTACAGAATAAATCTGGTGGAAGGGGCTGTCAAGGACCCATCAAGGTGATTCTCGTTTTAAGGAGAGACCTGGATTTTCTGGGTCCACAACTCCATAAACTGAAAGCCAGATTCCAACATGGAAATAAGGTAGAGAGAATGTCTGTGAGCCCAGAAACCACGGCCTCAACTGGAATTCATGAGCGGTGATGGTGCAGTGGTTAGAATGCAGTAGGGCAGACTAATTCTGCTAACTGCCAGCAGAAATTAGATTTATCTAATCTAGAGAAAAGAAGGACGAGGGGTGACATGATAGCAGTGTTCCAGTATTTGAGGGACTGCCACAAAGAAGAGGGAGTCAACCTATTTTCCAAAGCACCAGAAGGCAAGAGAAAAAACAATGGACAGAAATTAATCAAGGAGAGTAAGTGTAAAACCTTACCTTTCTCTACACTGAATTTCATTTTGTTAGAATGTTAATCTGCATTATTAATGTAAGATCTCGACAAGTATAGGAAACGGAAACAATAGAAATGGAAAGATTTATTAGACGTGTTTGTGAACTGATAGGACAAGTCACTTGTTTAATTAAATGTACAAACTAATCAAGTCTCTCTCTCTCTCTCTCTCTCTCTCTCTCTCCTCTCTCTCTCTCTCTCTCTCTCTCTCTCCCTCCCTCCCTCCCTCCCTCTCTCCCTCTCTCTCTCTCTCTCTCTTCTATATCCATAACTTCACACTTTCAGCTCTTCCTGGAATTCTCTTATAATCATACAACATTGTCACGTTAGATGGACTCAGTTACAGAGCTGATGAATAATGACTGAGGTCTTCTGCCCTGAGTCAGGGGTTGGACTAGAAGACCTCCAAGGTCCCTTCCAGCCCTAGGATTTTATGAATGCCCTGTGGAAGACCTGAAACACCATTTTAGGGCAAATTATAATGAAATATCTGTAAGTGGTCCTCTACTTATGACCTGAACTCAGCCTGCAATTTTGCTTGTAAGTTGTTGAAGTTATTAAGTGTTCAGTTAAATATGATTCAATTTTATGACCATTTCTAAAGCTGTCATACAAGTGAGTCACCACCGTTGTTAAGTAAATTACTTAGTCAGCAAAAACATCTCAAATCACAGTCATAGGACCATGGGACACTGCATAAAAGAATTCTTATGGCAGGTTTCTTTTAAAATAAAAATGAAAGGGTTGTAGACATAGGACAGATTAAACATAAGGCTAGAAAAAATGAAAAAGTTAATAAATATAAAGCAGACGTATTCACCCTAGACAGAATATTTGGGAGATTAGACTTTTTATTAAATAAAAAATATGATCACCTCCTCCATGTGTCTGAGAGCTTTCATTAATACCTAAATATATATATATATATTTATTTTTTTTTATGAATGAAGGCAAATGTAGATGTCCCAGGGTAAATTTGCAAGATGCAATCTGGGTCAGTTACCAGACTCAGTGCTTTAGTTTTCTGAAGTTTTCCGACTTATGCTGGAGAACTTCTCTCTACTGGAATATGTGCTTTGGGCTATTCTGTGAGTTGTATTTATGTGGTGCCTTCCTATTGGTTGATTGATCTGTTGATGGCCGGCGATTGGCTGTTGTTTCCTTGCTCTGCCCAGCCCTCGGCTCCTAAGTACTTGATAGGCTGGTGGTAAATCAGCATTCCTGTTGACTGGTGAAGGGGCTGTTTCCCAGGCTTTAATAACTTCCCTGGCTGTTTTTGTGCCTGCTCATCCAACAATCTGTAAAACTGAATGTGTGTCCTTGTTTATTGCAGTGTGAGTTTGGGTCTCTTTCTCTGACTGCTCGCTTGCGTTCTTGCAATTTGGTGCTTAGCTTTCCTCTCCATCTGTCCTACATAGTCACAGGGACAATCCATGCAGGGGATCTGGTAGATTACATTAGAAGGCTCTCCCACATCCAAGCGATCTTTGCAATGCGTGATTGGTCCTCGTATGGTAGCCTCTGGGCGGTTATTTTTTTCCCTGCCCATAAAGAAGAGAGGGCTATGGGCTAATGAGCCTACCAAACTCCCCAAAACTTTAATTTCCCTTATAAATGTTTCTTTTGTTATTCACCTATGCCAAATGTAATGTGCTACAAGAAACCTTAATTTGTTTCTCAACACAAAGCACGAACGTTAGCCATTCATCTTAACCTTCCATTTGGAGGCCTAACTTAATTTTGACTTAATTAACATGATGTTGTTTACTATTTTTCATGGGAAAATGCAGATAAATATGTTAATCCATCACTGGAAATTTGTCTTAATTAGCATGAAGTTCACCGAGGGATTTCATCAGTAGTGGGATTCAAATATGGGAACAACCGGTTCTCTCCATGGATGGATGCCACTTCCAGAAGTCCATTCGGGGCCTGGGCAACAAAAAATTAGCTACCGGTTCTGCCGAACTGGTGTGAACCGGCTGAATCCCACCACTGGATTTCATGCATCCAAACTGCAGAGGGCTCATGAATTGAGGCCCATAACAGGAAGTAGGGAAATGAGTTGAAAACGGTTAGAGACAGAGGTCTTGAAGTAAATTTCTTAAATTAAAGATAAGCTGTGGGATGGGCGGAAAGCACAAGATTTATGCCTTGAAACTCTTTTTTGCTACTTTAAAAAAAAAATTATTAGCTATTCCCTAGTGCAACTTGTTTCAAAGTACAGGAAGTCCTCAACGTATGACTGCAATTGAGCCCAAAATTTCTGCTGCTAATTGAGACAGTTGTTAAACGAATTCTGACCCCTTTTACGACTTTTCTTGCCATCGCTGTTAAGTGAATCATTGCCGTTAAGATAGTAAAACAGTTGTCAAGTGAATCTGGCTTCCCCCGTTGACTTTGCTTGTCAGAAGGTCCCAAAAGGGGACCATGTGGCCCTGGGACTCTGCAACCGTCATTAAGTACATGCCAGTTGCCAAGCATCCAAATTTTGATCATGTGACCGTAGAAATTCTGAAACAGTTGTGTGAAAAACTGTCATAAGTCACTTTTTTCAGTGCCGTTGTAACTTCGAACTAAACAAATCGTTATAAGTCAAGGACTACTTGTATAACCCACACAGTGGTCCTCTGCTCTGGCAAAGCATTTGACCTCAATATGGGGAGACCCTTTATTTAGAATATAGAATAATAGGGGTGGGAGAGACTTTGGAGGTCTTCTAGTCCAACGCCGTGCTTGAGCAGGGGACCCTATATCATTCTGGACAAATGGCTGTCCAGTCTCTTCTTGAAAATCTCCAGGGATGAAGGACCCACAATGTCTGGAGGCAAACTGTTCTGCTGATTATTTAGAAAAGAATAACAAAGTTGGAAGGGACCTTTGAAGTCCAACCCCCTGCTCAGGCAGGAAACCCTGTGCCATTTCAGACAAATGGCTGTCCAGTCTCTTCTTAAAAACTTCCAGTGTTGGAGCATTCGCCGCTTCTGGAGGCAGGTTGTTCCATTGGTTAATTGTTCTAACTGTCAGGAAGTTTCTCCTTAGTTCTAGGTTGCTTCTCTCCTTGATTAGTTTCCATCCGTTGCTTCTTGTCCTGCCTTCAGGCGCTTTGGGGAATAGCTTGACTCCCTCTTCTTTGGGGCAGCCCTTCAGATACTGGAAGACTGCTATCATGTCCCCCCTCGTCCTTCTCTTCATTAAACTAGACATACCCAATTCCAGCAGCCGTTCCTTTTATGTTTTAGCCTCCAGTCCCCTAATCATCTTTGTTGCTCTTCTCTGTACTCTTTTTAGAGTCTCAACATCTTTTCTTCATTGTGGTGACCAAAACTGGATGACCAAAACTGGTGACCAAAACTTTACAAGGCATTGTAAAGTGGTATTAACACAGTGAGTTGTTCTCACTGTCAGGAATTTTCTCCTTAGTTCTAGGTTGAATCTCTCTTTGATGATCTTGTTCTGCCTTCAGGTGCTTTGGAGAAAAAGTCCACCCCCTCTTCTGTGTAAATGCCTATGTAGTGAAGTACACCATTGCTGTGGTGAATAGATCAGTCTGTCTTGATTGCCTGCCACATCCCAGTGAATGGGGTTTGTGTATCCACAGCAATTCCACATCTTAGCTAGAGCAGAGCAATATGCCAACTCCACTTTTTTGTTTGGAAATGTTATGCTGCATTGCGGAATCCTTGTGGAGGTAGAACACAGACCCACACTTTGTTACCGAAAGCCAGGCATAAACCTGTTGGGTAGTTACTTGTTACTAGGTCCATATCATTTCACTGGTCCACTAATTCAGTTCCTTTGCCAAAGAATGAAATAAGGTGATCTATTTTTGACAAACTCATTGGTTCTTTCCCTTTTTTTAAGGGGCTAAGGAACCCATTGGAAACAAATAACTCCAACCGATAGATAAATAAATAAAACCAATAAAGGAGAATATTTGTAGCTTAGGGTTGAAATGAGGGGTCCTCATTTCAACCCCCATTTGGTTGTTTTTTGATGATTGCTTAATGATTGTTTGATGATTGATGATGTTACCTAGTCTCTCTCTCTCTCTCCATCTCCTCTTCTCTCTTATTCTCTCCCTGCCCCCCTCTCTCCCCCTCTCTCTCCCCCTGTCTCCCTCTCCTTCTCCCTCCCCCTCTCTCTCCCTTTCCCGTCTCTCTCCTACCCTCTCTCTCTCCTCCTTTCTTTCTCTCTCTCCCTCTCTCTTTCCCTCCCCCCTCTTTTTCTTACTCTCTCCCTCTCCCCCTCTCTCCCTTTCCTTCTCCCTCTCCCTCTCTCTCTCCTTTTCCCGTCTCTCCTACTCTCTCTCCCCCCTTTCTCTCTCCCTCTCCTTTTCCTCTCTCTCCTTTTCCTCTCTCTCCTACTCTGTCTCCCCCCTTTCTCTCTCTCTCTCTCCCTCTCCCTTTCCCTTCCCCTCTTTCTTACTCTCTCCCTCTCTCCCTCCTCTCTCCCTCTCCTTCTCCCTCTCTCTCCCTTTCCCTTTCCCTTCCCCCTCTCTTTCCTACTCTCTCCCTCTCTCTCTCTCTTCCTCTTCTCTCTCTTCCTCCATCTCTCTCTCCTCCCCCTCCCCCTGTTACAATAGCCCACAGCTCAACAAAGAACCAAACTGCAAACTCAGCATCAGTGTTAGATAAATCTCATTCCAGGCCCTGGCCTGATCATCACCTTTCAGTTGTCAGAGAGGATTCAAAGAGAGATGGGTGATGCGGTCTCCCTTTTTGGCAAAATGTCACTTTATTTTTCAGGGCTGGCTCTGAATAAGAAATGGGCCTCCACCTCCACCCCCTGCCTGGAAGAAACATTACAGAGAAATAAAATGATGAAGGCAAATTGAAGCCTGGGTAAACAGATGCACAGAGGGAGTTAGAAAATCGAGAGTCTTCCCTAAAATCTATTGTCAGTCTTATTGAAATTTCATTTGCTTCCTTCAGGATTCTTCCAGCCACCTTTAACGCTGTGCTCCAAATGTTCCTTGCAACTTACAGAGGTACCAGCCATACAAAATGTGCAAAACAGATGCTATCTTATTTCCAGTCTTATTCTCAGAGAATTTTAAACTAGCTTTTAGATTTCATTTATATCCTGTCTTCCGCTTTCTCTTTCTTATGTCTGCTTTGCCTACCTCTTTATCCTTCTCCCTCCCTCCCTCCCTCCCTCCCTCCTTCCTTCACTCCTTTTCCCACCTTCCTCTTTCCATCCTCCTCATCTTCCTTCTTTTTTCCTTCCTTCCTCTTTTCCCTCTTCCTTCCTTCCTTCCTTCTTTCCTCCCTCTTTCCATCCTCCCCAGCTTTCTTCTTTTTTTCTTTCCTTCCTCTTTCCCCCCTTCCTTCCTTCCTTCATCCCTCTTTCCATCCTCCTCACCTTCCTTTTTTTTTCTCCCTTCCATCGTCTCTTCCCTTTTCCTTTCCTTTCCCTTCCTTCCTTCCTTCCTTCCTTCCTCCCTTCCTTCCTCTCTCTCTCCCTCTCTATCTCTCTCTCTCCCTCCCTCCTTCCTTCCTTCACTCCTTTTCCCACCTTCCTCTTTCCATCCTCCTCATCTTCCTTCTTTTTTCCTTCCTTCCTCTTTTCCCTCTTCCTTCCTTCCTTCCTTCCTTCTTTCCTCCCTCTTTCCATCCTCCCCAGCTTCCTTCTTTTTTTCTTTCCTTCCTCTTTTCCCCCTTCCTTCCTTCGTCCCTCTTTCTATCCTCCTCACCTTCCTTCTTTTTTCTCCCTTCCTTCGTCTCTTCCCTTTTCCTTTCCTTCCTTCCTTCCTTCCTTCCTTCCTTCCTTCCTTCCTTCCTTCCTCCCTTCCTTCCTCTCTCTCTCCCTCTCTCTCTCCTTCCCTCCCTCCTTCCTTCCTTCCCAAGAATTCATGTGATTTTTGTTCAGCAGTTTGTTTTCCAATCTCAGATGTATTTCTTGGAGACCCCGTGAGATTTGTTATCCTGCAGAGTTGAATTTAGATAGAAGGATAGAAAGACTGCATGTTACCCACTTCTTGCCCACCCTTCAAACCGCAACCTGCTGCACCTAAACACAGCACCCTTGAACTGTTTGCCTGTCTGCAGCCTCTGTTCTCTTCTGGGCAGGCCAGTTCTCATTCCATCTTTTTCCTTCCACGACCCCCACTGAGACAATGGAAGGAAAGCAACACATGGAAGCCTGTATGGACATTTTGCTGAAAGACAAAGAAATGAATTGATGATTTATAGGAACAAAGATTAAGAACTTCAGGACTAAATGAAGGGGTGAAAGGACTTGTAAAATCCTTCCTTCCTTCCTTCCTTCCTTCTTTCCTTCCTTCCTTCCTTCCTTCCTTCCTTCTTTCTTTCTTTCCTTCCTTTCCTCCCTCCCTCCTCCATCACTGGAGGTTTTCAAGAAGAGACTGGACAGCCATTTGTCTGAAAAGGTATAGGGTTCCTGCTTGAGCAAGAGGCTGGAGGACCTCCAAGATCCTTTCCAACTGTTATTCTGTTATTCTTTTTTCTTTCCTCCCTCCCTCCCTCCCTCCCTTCTCTTCTCTCTACAAAAGAAAAATAGGATAGAAACAACAATGACCAAGAATGAATGAGAAGCACCGTGGGAAAACTTTCTAGTCACACATCCTTCCCTTCCCTTCCATTTCTGGCCCTGTTAACCTCAATTTAGATATTTATACATTACACTGCACATTAAGGATTGTTGCTAGCTTCTGTTTAAGTGCTTTCATCCATTATTTTTAATTGGTTTCAACACTTTTTTTTGTAGAAACTATATTCCAAATGTCTGGGTTTGCCTTGCTGTAGAATATGCTGTATGCAAAAAAGACATCCTTGCTTCAATTTTGTTAAACTCCTATTACGGAGATGAGAGTTTTGCACACCTCTCGTTGAATGTGTAGCGAAATAATATCAAGACATTATATTCTGCCACTCTCCCCCCCCCCCAAATGGTATAGGGTTTCCTGCTTGAGTAAGGGGCTGGACTAGATGACCTGCAAGGTTCCTTCCAACTCTTTTATTCTGTTAGTTGCAAATTTCATTTGCCCTTTGCTGTAGGTAGGGCCCCACAAAAAGTGCAGGCTGTCATCAACAAAAGCTGACATACCAGCAAGGGGACATTATTGCATGGGCTAATTTATAATTTATTCACAGGACAAAAAGATACTTCTTTCTTAAAATTAGCAACTAAAAGCTCCAGCAACCTCAGCAGAAAACATTTGAGGGGGGGAAATGAATACATTTTGCATTTGATATCTATCTACTAGGAAGGGTTGTGCTAAAAACAATTTGTATTTTTTTTACAAGCATATTTTCTTCACCAAGTAATACTTACAGTATATGGACATTTAAATCTTCATGTATTAAGAAAAAAGAATCTGTGAATACAAGCATGCCGATATTGTATAGTTAGGTAATCTTGCTTGCTTTGAAATGAGATGGCAATAAATTTTGGTGGAATTTCATTTTCTGACTCCATAGAATGAAGTTAAATTCCACTGTTATTTATTGAAATGTAGCAAAACGTGGACTTGGTACAAAAAAAAGAGCAAAAATAACTTTTATTGGTTCATTCATGCTTGAATCTAAAAAGGTAGGGATTAGACAGATGTATAAATTATGGAATTACCTCTCCACATTTAAGAGGCTATCTTTAGGCTTTCAATGGTATTTGAAACTCTGCTTGTGTGTTTAACTGCTGCTTTTAATTTCCATCCTTTATCTGCTAGCTTCACTGCTTTTAATACCCTTTATTTGTTTATATGGCCAATTTAAGGCCACTTTCCAATGAAAAGGATATTCAAAGTATGGTACAATTAAAAATAACAATCCCCCCCCCAAAAAAAACCCCACAGTGCTGCAATGGGACAGGACAAACCCAAACGCTAGCATCTGCATTCTAAGAATTAAATGCATTTAAAATATACCTAAAAAGCAGCTAAAGATGCTTTAAACTTTTTTATGCTCTGGCATAAAAAAAATAACAAAGGTTCAGCTCTATGTTTATTGTAAAGCAAGTAGAATTTTGTTCCTGGGCCACAAGTTATGTATACGACACACACACACACCACAACACACTCCACAACACAACACCCATAGAATTATTTTTGTAATTGTCTAAACCTTCTTCTGACCAAATTGTTGACAATCAACATTTCTTACTGGAGAACAGATGAAAATGATAGTGTGATGTTTAAAACTACGCTCTCATTTTCTTCTGTTCATGTCTGAAATAGACATAACCACAATTAAATCTTATACGGGTAATCTTCGACTTACAAACACAATTGAGCCCCAAATTTATGTTGCTAAGTGAGACATTTGTTAAGTGACGTTTGCCTCATTTTACGACCTTGCTTGCCACAGCTGTTAAGTGAATCATTGCAGTTGTTAAGTGAGTAGCACGGTTGTTAAGTGAATCTGGCTTCCCCCATTAACTTTGCTGCTTGGAAGTTTGCAAAAGCTGTGTCAGAACTCATTTCTATTTCATTTCTATCTATCTCCTCTGATCTAAAAACAAATCTCACTTTTCCCTGGGTTCTGCCATACTCCCAAGGGGGGCGGGGGGATATGCCTGCAGGATTATTGCTTTCACTTCCTCTATTCGCCACAATGTAACCTTTTGCTTTATTTATTGCCTCTGTGTCCGCCGCCTGCTACAATGTAACAAGTTGCTTCCTGCACTGTATCTCTCTCTGAACTTTCTTCTCCCCAACCTGTCAGCTAGGAAAAGGGGGGGAGAAAGAAATACAACCACTGGAGCCTGGCTTATTTCTCCGGTCTCAAAAGGAGGTGCGAAGAGCTGCTTGAGCATCGTGCTACGACCAGAGCCAGACTGATGTTATCTCCCCTTTCCCACAATGGACTTAACACCTGGGGATTGGCCAGTCTGAACCGTCCGGATGAACTGTGGGGTGGGGTTTGCTTGGGGACACTTTAAAGTATCGATCTGTAAAGGAATCCCTCAGATCCTGTCTATTATGCCTGCTATCAACTACTTTTAATAAAAGTTCCTGTTGGAGGAAACCGTCTCCAAGAGTTCTGCTTTCTTAAGATGTGGGATTGAACTGGGTCCTTACAAGCTGATCACATGAGCCCAGGACACTGCGACCATCATAACTATGAGTCATTTGCCAAGTGTCCAAATTTTGATCACGTGACCATGGGGAGGCTGCACCAGTCTAAGTGAAAAATGGTCATAAGTCACTTTTTTCAGTGCCATTGTAACTTTGAACGGTCACTAAACAAACTGTTGTAAGTCGAGGATTACTTATACCAAAACTGCCACCAATCTTCCCCATCAGCTTGACAACCTTCCCTGCAGTTCTCCGTCCCTATTTTGCTCATCCCTGATTTAATATACAGTAGATTCCAAATATGGACAAACAATAAATACCTCTCTAGACATCCAGTTCTTTTTTATTATTATTATTATTAAAAATTTTATAAAATTTTACAATATAAATCTCCCCTTCCCCTTCCCACCCTTCCACCCCCCCTCCCTCCCCCCTCACTTCCCAGTGCCAATCACAGGGTTAACAATAACATAATCATACTCTAATTAACATTAATCAACTATTAAAATAACATATCTATAACTTCCTTTAACTCTCTTTTAAACAGTACAATTATTAAAAACAATAATAATAACAACACTTTAATAATTAAAAATAATACTAAATAAAATATTGTAACCTTTATACAACCATAATACTCTAAAATTTACTCAAAAACCAAATGATATTTTTTAGTCCCATATTTACGCTCAATATAATCTATCCATCTTCTCCAAACCAAAATATATCTTTCTTGCGAGTGATCCTTCACATAAGCGGAAATCTTGACCATTTCTGCTAAATTCGAGACTTTAAATGACCATTCTTCTATAGTAGGTAGACATCCAGTTCTTATTGAGAATATTGTTATCAATATTTAGCACTCTTAAAGGCATTTTGAGATGCTTCAACAGCAAGGATGGTGCAGATATTTCAGGAGAAAGCCCTGGTGGTTGTGGGTAATGAAACCAAAAAGCAAATTGCTTTAGACCAGGGGTCTCCAAGCTTTTCAGTCTGAAGGCCACTGTCAGGTCCACCATTCGCGCTCTGATGTCCTGCCATCGTGCTGAGGAGGGGAAGGGGGAATGGCATGCTTGGGAATTTGGGAGGGGGACTGTTCTTGCCAGGTTCCAAGGCCGTTGCGCCCTGAAAGTGACCTGTTATCTACCCAGCAGCTCAGCATTCTCTAAACATCTTTTTGGCATTACATTGGCTGCCAGTGGACTGGTCAAAGGGGTTCGGATTGGGAAACTGAAAGAATTGCTTTACGCTTTGTGTGGGACTTTCAGATTCCACCTGACTTTAAAGCATCCTGTTTCTCTCAGTAAAACTTCTTTTGATTCAACTCGATGGATTCAAAAGTCTTGCTTTCCTGAGGGCCTGGCTGGGGCAGGTCTGACCGCCACACTGGACATTTTGCAAACATTTGGAGCCGGATGTAGACCCCGGCTTTAGACCGTGATTGTGTCAAAGTCTTCCCTCCTATTTTTCACAAAGATCTTTCATCTTGATGGGTGGGGAAATTGCTTTAGTTTCCCCACTTCAAGAGAAGAATATGGTGCAATCTTCACAGAAGGAACTCAAGGCCTTAGATCGGCATTAATTAGGGTATGGCTAGAAGTATTTTATTTATTTGTTAGTTGTGTTTGCTTGTTGTACAGATACCTCAAGACTGCAAACATATCCAACACCCCTTCCACCTCCTATTTTCTCCACAACAACAACCACCCTGTGAGGTGAATGGAGCTGAGAGAAAATGGCTGGCTCAAGGTCACCCAGTTGGCTTTATTGATTTGTAAGATTTATTAGCTGCCCATCACCACACGGTAACTCTGGGCAGTATACAATATTAAAAGATTAAAACCTAATGATAACATCTAATGATACAAATACAATACTATAAAAATTGAATGATATTAATACAAATACTATAAAAATCAACCTAGCTAAAAAAAAATATGGGGAGGGAGGACAATGAGAAGGGGAGGGATTGGGAATCTCTTGTTAATCTATCAGCCATCTCCAATATGAAACCCCACCATTGGAGCCCCAAGCCAATTGGCAGAAGCAGGTGACAATCTGCGAAGAATACCTATGCGGTGGCATCCATTGCTATTTCTTAGCTTGCCTACGGATTCAGGGGGGAGGGAAGAATGGAATGCAGTCTTCAGACATCGGACTGCCAAACCGTGAGAACCAAGGTTGTCCAAGAACTGTTTACTGAAAACTGAAACACTCCCTCGTAACAATTGTCTGACACTTTATTGGACAATGTGACCAGCACTAATAGTGGGCAGGGGGATTCTATACTTCAATATACTGATTTTGGTGCCAATTAACCAGAGCTGGTTTTCTATTCATTTATGCCAAAATGGTGTGCTCAGTAAAGTTTTGCATTTAGAGATTGGAAAGTCTCAGTTGTGCTTACTTCGTTGGGATCATCACTCAGAACCTTGACAGCAGGTCTTGAATCTCTTGCAAAAGGTCAGGAGGGTTGGAACCAACCACACTCGTGTGTGTGTGTGTGTGTGTGTGTGTGTGTGAAGATATTCCAAATGGCAGGTTCTTCTCCTAGACCCACCAGGTGGTATGCCTGGCCCATGGGGCCTGCAGCGTGCCTCTTCTGCCAGCGTGGGTTGGGCGGGCCAATCCCAGTGGGATGAGACAATCCTTCAAGTAGTCTGGACCCATGCTGTGAAGGGCTTTAAAGGTAATTTAAAGGCAAAGGCTTTCATGCCTAAGGCAGGACTAGAACTCACAGTCTCCTGGCGATTGGCCCCAAATCACCCAGCCTGTTTTCATGATTGGCCCCAAATCACCCAGCCTGTTTTCATGTCTACGGCTGAACTAGGACTCCCAGTCTCCCAGTTTATAACCTGGTGCCTTAACCACTAGACCTAACCGGCTCTCAAAAAAATTCAAAAGTATCCTGAGGACAAGGTAGAAAAGCAACACTTTTTTTTCAAACAGGGGAAGATAACTTTTGGAAAACAAGGGACTGTACGTTTGCATACTTAAATAACTTTTATATAGGTTTTCTATTGGAATTCAGGGGACTGAGAGGGAAATATGAATGCTGTGCCTTAAATAATAAGAAATTCAAGCTTTCTGCTAGTTCTGCAATAGCTTATTTGAATCCCCAGATAATATCTGTCCCTTCCGAGATATAATGTCATCCTGAAACCAAATCATATGTCTTTTGTTTGCTTTCTGCAACATCTTAAAACTTTTTTTCTGGGGAAAGTAACTTTTTTTTTTCTTGCCCACTCTAAATCAAAGCTTTTAAGCCTGCAATTCAGCAGAAATTTAGCAGTGTTATTACCTTGCGCTTCCAAAACCTTGATGCACGGTGATCAAGGAGGAGATTAAACTGATTCACACTGGGATAAACTATTGCCTTGGCTTGCAAAATGAAGTGGAGCGTTATCGAAGTTACCACAAGCCCTCTCCATCACATCGCTTACTTTAATATTTAGATTCTTTGGCCTCCAGAGAGCCGCTTTGGTTTATCAGATTTATAAGAACGGGGAGTCAAGAGATTTAGTGAGTCAATACAGCTCACTCAACTGCATTTCTCAGCCCAAGTTACCACTACGTTGTAAATTTCAACTAGGCTGGCATGATAAATGCAGAGGCCAGGCAGCCTGAGTTGTAAACAAGCTAAACTCTGAAATATTTTTCTAAAGGAAGGATACGTGGCAAAGGAACCCAGCAACCACATTGGGGAACATTTTAAGCTTTGTGGCCTTGTCTAAGTTTGGAAATTGAACTTTGACCTTGAAAGTCTGCAGACACAGAGTCCCAAAGAGAGATGGCAAAGTCTTTGGCTCTCCATTACAAGTGATCCTCAACTTACAATAATTCATTTAGTGGCCATTCAAAGTTGTGCGGCACTGAAAAAAGTGCCTTATGACCGTTTCTCACACTTAGGATCGTTGTAGTATCCCCACAGTCATTGCCATCAAAATTCAGATGCTTGGCAACCGACTCATATTTATGACGGTTGCCATGTCTCAGAGTCATGTGATCACCTCTTGCGACCTGCTGACAAGCAAAGTCAGTTGAGAAGCCAGATTCACTTAACGATTGCATTACTAACTTAACGGCTGCTGTGATTTACTTAACAACTGTGGCAAGAATACTGATGCCCGCCAGTGTTTCTCAACCTTGGCAAGTGGTCCATACATCTTCAAGTTGCCAAGGATGGGAAACCCCCAGTGATGGAATTCAAATATGTGAACAACCGGTTCTCTGTGTGGATACCGCTTCCAGAAGTCCATTCTGGGCCTGGGCAACACAAAAATTAGCTACTGGTTCTGTCAAAGTGGTGCGAACTGGCTGAATCCCATCACTGGAAAACCCCGATCTAGGCTACAGGAAGAGAATCTTGAAAGCCTGACAGTGTTTTCCCCCTTATGCCCAATAGAGTTAAAATCAGTTTTAGTTGTGTAGATGACAAGGCTGAGCCCAAGGGCGGGGGTGTCAAATGCTTCATCAGTCTCGAGTCCTTTCAAGCCCACAAGAGACCTAAGACCAGCCCACCTTGAATTCTTTTCACTCTTATCTCCCACCAATTTGCTTGGACCATTAATAGTTCAGATTCTTGTAGAGAGCGTTCGCATGCAATAAACTCTTACATACATTTGAACTGCCTGGGTTTCCTGATTTCCGCCCTTGAAAAATTGCTTTCCAATGTTCTCTTTTTATTTCCCAGGATTAAATCAGGCCATGTCTGTGGTTCTAAGCATCAAGCTAGGATAATGTTAGCTTTGGTTTATGGGAGGGGGGAGGGTTCTGTGTATGTGTGATGTCATGTGCTAAGCCCCACCTATTTAATTAATTTATTGTACAAAACCAGAAAAAAATGGTTAATTTAATAAACAGACTGTGAAACTCTTAGTTTAGCTTTTCCTTTTGAAAGTGAAAATAAAAAATCCTTCTTGCTAATTTACTAAGCCATGCAGTCATTAAATCTGTTCCCTGCTCCTTCTGACACCGTCTTTCTATAAGTAGGCATTTCTCTTTGTGTGTGTGCGTTGTGTGCTAAGAACTCGGACTAAGATAACCTTGGTGGAATGGCTGTAACATAATTCAGACATGGCCAGGAGAGTGAGCAAGAAGTTTAAATAGAGCCAATTGTTTTTGAAATTCCCCAGAATAATCTGATCTAAATCACATCTGATGATCCCGCTCTGAGTTCACCTGGTAATAATGGGTGTCAGTAGTGAAGGATCATTACCAGCGATGGCAGTCATAAATGCATCCCATGGGAATCGTGTTTTGATAAAAGCAATAAGAACAAATCACCACCATTCATTTTCAAGTTGGAACTTTTAATTTTAGTGGAATGGTGTTTGATTGTTTTGTACCAGCTGCTGCTATCTGAATTAGTAATTTTTATAGCTATATCCAGTCAGGAAACATGAATCATATTCATATTTCCTGATTTATTAGATTGATATTCTGTCTTTCCTTTCCAGGAACAAAACATAACTCTCCCTTTTCTAATTTTTTCCCCCCATAATGACCCTGGGAGGCAAATTGGGCTGAAAGAGCCAGTTTGTCTTTCAGCAAGCTTGGAAGTCTCTGTGGCTGAGTTGGGACTTGAG
This sequence comes from Protobothrops mucrosquamatus, assembly GCF_001527695.2. NCBI lineage: Eukaryota > Metazoa > Chordata > Lepidosauria > Squamata > Viperidae > Protobothrops > Protobothrops mucrosquamatus. The sequence goes on along the minus strand of NW_015389144.1, from coordinate 134,199 downwards.
TTTTCTCAGTCTCCAATAAGACTAGCACTGGTGATGTTACCTAGTTTGGGAAGTGAAACATCTGCAAGAAAACAGCCAAGCTCAGAGACCACCAAGGACCCCTCTTGTCAATCTTACTCCAAAATGTTATCCCTTATACTACACTGTGTTTCAGTGGATCAGGTATGTTGTTGCTATAATGCTCTGCTTCATTTGAGGATGTCATTCAACATCAATCAATAGAAACAAGTCAATGGGCAAAACACATTAGATTTGATTCCAGGATAGTATTGTTGAATGACAGTCAAAGCAATTAACTATAAGTGAGAATAAGTAATGGCAATTTAAAACAAATGTGTATTTCCTCTGAAAAAAATCACTGAAAAAAAAAAGATGAAAAATGTTAATGAAAACATTGAATAGGTTTTGGCTCAGCCTTAATGTCCCCTTCTCCTTTATACTCCCTAGGTTTTTAAATAAAAAAAAACATATGTAATACCCTTGATTGATTAGGTTTTCCTATCATTTAGACTGACTTTGTCATAGCATTGATGGGAGGAAATTCTTCGTATTGTAGAAAGGTTATATTTCAGAAGTTAGAGTGCCTTCTATAAAAACAGGTTGTCAAAAGAAAGAGGGAATGATAAATCAAAAAGCATCTAACACCATGTATGAAATACCTCTAACAATAGCTTCTCATTCCCCTTTGGAGCTACTGATAGAATATGATTTGTAATTCAAGTATGAAAAAGGCATACCTTTCATTTGAAGCCAGCCGAGCAGACAGAGAAAGATAACAAGAGAAAGAATATTCAATTTGAAGATGCCTTCAAGGAAAGCCGTCAAAAGAGCCCACCAAAAGATTTATCCGTGTTGAACTACAGATTCAATAAAATCTTTGACACCTTTAGATAAGAAAAGTAATATTTTATGATTCGGAGAGGGCCAAAGGCTTAGGAGCGCCGCCTAAGCAGGTTTAACTGCGAGGCTCATGCATGGAATATTAAAATGGGAGCCAAACAGCCATCCCAGAATATTTTAGCAGGAACTACCCCAAGATTTTACAAGTTCTAGTATCTCCTTGCCCTGTTCACATCTAGGTGTGACCTAAAACCAGCATCATCACAAGTGAGCAAATTGAAGGAATGGCTAGCTCGTTTGACTGTAAGGATCTCAGCGCTCCATCTGTGAAAGCACCACAACAGCGTCAAAATCTGTGTTTTCCAGATGGGAGGAAATCCATTCTATGTGGGCACGAGAACAAAGGTTAATAACAGAGGGATAGAATCATGATCATGTGAAATGTTAGTGCCTTCGTAAGACCACACATGGCACTCTGCATCCAGTTTTGGTCACCACATTATAAAGAAGATGTTGAGGTGCTGGAAAGAGTGCAGAGAAGAGCAGCAAAGATGATTAGGGGATTGGAAGCTAAAACATACGAAGAGCGGCTGCAGGACTTGGGTTTGGCTAGTCTAGTGAAAAGAAGAACTAGAGGTGATATGATAGCAGTGTTCCAATATCTAAGGGGCTGCCACAAAGAAGAGGGGATCAATCTGTTTTCCAAAGAAAAGATAAGAAACAATGGATGGAAACTAATCAAAGAGAGAAGCAATCTAGAACTAAGGAGAAATTTCCTAACACTGAGAACAATTAACCAGTGGAACAGCTTGCCTTCAGAAGTTGTGGGTGCTCCATCACTGGAGGCTTTTAAAAAGAAACTGGACAGTGATTTGTCTGAAATAGTATAGAGTTTCCTGCTTGAACAAAGGTTGACTAGAAGACCTCCGTTCCAACTCTGTTATTCTGTTAATACAGAAAGATGAGGGAAGGAGTGGCCTTGAATGAGTTCTGGTTACAAATGGTGGATAAATCATTTGTTGAAGGATGCTGGAGAATGCCTCTCCACCACTGTCAGTGGTGACACTTTCATAGCAGACTTGTCTTCCATTTCTTTCTCCAGAAGTCCTTTCTTTCCAGAACCAACCCTCACAGCTTCAATCAGGTAGTCAGTCTCTCATAAGGTGTACAGACATCTCTTTTTCTGCAAAAAAAAAAAAATGAGAACTTTAGGCAGGCACCAAAATTTGGCCACTTGAGCAGTTTTGACTTTGCAAATGGGGATTGCAAATGGAATTGTCGAAAGAGGGATTATAAATACCTTCTGTTATTATTTCCATTTCAGCTCCAGCTGACAAAGTCTTCTTATCCACTTCAATTTTTAAATTTCCATTCTTTTCCTGCCTAGGGGGCCTCAGGAGTGGGGAACTTCTAGTTCTGCTTCACCTGGGGTTGAACAGCTTTCCCTCATTTTAGGTCTTCTACTCTTCTTTTCTTTAGAGAAAAGGAATGCAATGCCCTCTCATCTTCCAAAATCTGAGGGTTTGGGAGATGTACTTCACACATACACACACACACACACACACACACACAAATTGAAACAAGAAAATGGAGAGGAAGATCATGTAAAGGCTGAAGCTACCAAGAGAGGAACTTACAATTCTCAAGTCAGGCAGAATCATTAGGTAAATATGAAAAAGGAAGGTCAAAAGCTGCTCCATCAAAAAGGCTGGATGAAAAAAACCTATGATTTAAGCCAGGGCTCTTCAAACTTGGCCCTTTCATGACTTGTGGACTTCAACTTCCCAGCGTGCCTGGCTGAGGAATTCTGGGAGTTGAAATCCACAATTCATAAAAGGGCCAAGTTTGAAGAGCCCTGATTTAAGCCTTGGGATTGGTCAAAATCTAAGGTTTGGCTGCCGTGTTCTATATTAAGCAGTTCCTGCATATGTAATTTCTTTCTTCTGGACAACAAAGCAATTATTGTTACCAAATTACCAACCAGTCTTCAAACTTGGAGGAATCCTGTGCTTCCTGACACAATGCCCAAGGACGCTGTTGTGGTACCTTCAACTTTTCCCTTGAAAAAGTCTTGAGAAGAAGACCTTTTTAAATTAATAAAATAAAATAATATAAAATGTGAGCATACCTCCTCGATTTCCAACAGATCTTTTTCTCCCATTGCATTTTTTCCTTGTATGAGAAATATCAGGTTTAGGGAAGGGGAAAATAGAGGAACCCGTTCATTTTTTGCTTGATTTCTTTGACAACTTCCAACTGGGGTATAAATCACTGGGATGGTCCTTCAGCACTGCAGCTGAAGCACCCTGTTCTCCATGGATGCTTTTTGGATGGTTGGATGTTTATTATGTGCAGCGATTAAAACCTTCCCTGCACACATCTCTCTTTTTTTTCCTTAGACAAATGAGAGCCAAGCGTGTTGGTGAAGTAACTGCCAGGCTTAAAAATCTCACCATGTGAGTCTCCCTGTGTTTTCTAATTTTTCCAAGTCATAACAGATGTCATCTGAGGACAGCTGCTCCATTTTCCTCCCTGAGTTGGTAATGACTCCATCCACATGAAGTAGATGATGATGATGTTGTTATCTGTTCAATTGTGTCTGACTCTTGGCAATTCTGTGGGCCAGGTGTCTCCACATCTTCCGATCTTCTCTGAGTTGTTCTAGCCTCTGGCTGGGATCAGCTTTGACCGTGTCCAGCCATCATGTTGTTTGATGGCCTGGTTTCCTTTTACTGCTAACTCTTCATAGAATAGAATAGAATAGAATAGAATAGAATAGAATAGAATAGAATAGAATAGAATAGAATAGAATAGAATAGGTTAGGATACGATAGGATACGATACGATATAGAATAGAATATAGAATATAGAATAGGATATAGAATAGAATAGAATAGAAAATAGAATATAGAACAGAATAAAAAATAGAATAGGATAGGATAGGATAGGATAGGATATAGAATAGAATATAGAACAGAATAGAAAATAGAATAGAATATAGAATAGAATAGAATAGAATAGAATAGAATAGAATATAGAATAGAATAGAATATAGAGTAGAATAGAATATAGAGTAGAATATAGAGTAGAATATAGAATAGGATATAGAATAGGATATAGAATAGAATAGAATAGAATAGAAGACAGGATATAGAATAGAATAGAATAGAATAGAATAGAATAGAATAGTTTAGGATAGGATACGATATGATACGATACGATACGATATAGAATAGAATATAGAATATAGAATAGGATATAGAACAGAATAAAAAATAGAATAGGATAGGATAGGATAGGATAGGATAGGATAGGATAGGATAGGATAGGATATAGAATAGAATATAGAACAGAATAGAAAATAGAACAGAATATAGAATAGAATAGAATAGAATAGAATAGAATAGAATAGAATATAGAATAGAATAGAATATAGAGTAGAATATAGAGTAGAATATAGAATAGGATATAGAATAGGATATAGAGTAGAATATAGAATAGAATAGAATAGAATAGAATAGAATAGAATAGAATAGAATAGAATAGAATAGAAAATAGAATAGAATAGAGTAGAATAGGATAGGATATAGAATAGAATATAGAAGAGAAGAGAAAATAGAAGAGAAGAGAATATAGAACAGAATAGAAAATAGAATAGAATATAGAATAGAATATAAAGTAGAATATAGAGTAGGATATAGAATAGAATAAAATAGAATAGAATAGAATAGAATAGAATAGAATAGAAGACAGGATATAGAATAGAATAGAATAGAATAGAATAGAATAGAATAGAATAGAATAGAATAGAATAGAATAGAATCTGGAAGGGATCTTGTAGGCCTTCTAGTCCAGCCCCCTGCTCTATCAGGAGAATGTACAATAGTTTGACCCCTCTTATTTGTGGCAGCCCCTCAAATATTGGAAGACTGTTACCATGTCTCCCCTAGTCCTTCTCTTCACTAGACTAGATATATCCAACTCCAGCAACCATTCTTTGTTTTAGCCTCCAGCCCCCCCCCCCCAATCATCTTTGTTGCTCTTCTTTGCACTCTTTCTGGAGTCTCGACATCTTTTTTATATTGTGATGTCCAAAACCGGATGCCACATTCCAAGTGTGGTCTCACTAAGGCTTTATAAAGTGGGACAGTCAAATAGACACGTAGTCTGACCTTTGCTTGATGATTTGAACATTGTTGCGCACCCCCAGAGTCACCTTCAATGAGATGGGCAGCTATGTAATTTTGATAAATAAATAAATAAACACGGCTTTGATTTTGCCATCCCTTTCACAATACAGTGTTATTTTTATAAGTAAAGTCAAGCTAGCAGCTTGTTTGTTTGCTTTTATAGGTTTGCAGATGTTTGTCGTTTTAGCAGAACGCTAGATTTTATGAAGTTATTTTCGCTTGTTCGAGTATAGTAAACCACCTTCCGACTCTGAAAGGAGGCAGCCTACAAGCAATTGTAATAAATAAATAAGAGGAGAGACAGGTGCACTTTAGTATTGTCAGAGCATTCTCCCATTCTTAAAGCCAGATACCCAACTGCAAAACATAACATCTTTTCAAGGTGAATTCAAACCTTGACATTATTTTTTTTAAAAAACAAACAAACAAACTACACAACAAATGTATTGTCTTTGTTTAGTTTTCTTTCCCAACTGCCAGTAAGCAGATGGCTGAAGTGTAATTGAGTTCCTCCCAGATAATGAGAACAGTACCTCGCAGGTAATAATTCAGTGAACAAGAGCTGTTAAGAATCTATTTCTTTCAATCTTTAGGGAAGGAACGAGGCATCTTCTGAATTTCAGAGGACCTTCCGTGTCCTAGGGAACACCAGATCCTGAAACCAAAGAGGGTGATTTTATTTATTAGGGTGGAATTTCGTTTAATGTTGCACTCCAATCCATCATGCTGTAGACAAGTCTTCAAAAACAAAGCACTTTTCCCAGGCAGGATGGTTTTCTGTTATGACCTGCTTTTTTTTCCAGAAACCTATCATCAGCAGCAATCTCTTTTTGCCAGAGAGACAATAATGACATAAAATAAGACAAAAATCCCCACGCATTATCATTATTGTTGTTATCATTTCTTTCATCTTTGAAAGGACTGATATACACCAGGAAATTCCCAAGGCATCATTATTCAAGCACCCCAGAATGTGGAATATTTCTTTGAAAATTCCTCTCAAGCATCTATTTGGAAAGGATGTCTACGGAGATGCTCAATCATCTGGGTCAATGCTGTCTTAAAGGTGTTTTTTTTCAAAAGGCAAGTGGACTTTCTTTGTTTTTCCTTGAAGACGTTTCGCTTCTTATTCCAAGAAGCTTCTTCAGTTCTGACTGAATGATGGAGAATGGAAGGACTGCTATTCCTTGCAGTCATCCGGTCGCTAGTACTCTTTCCGAGAGTCATTGAGGCCATTTGGAGTTTTATCTGTGCCCTCAGGGTCATCTGAATAGTGCAAATAGATGGTGAAACCTTCTTGAAACTTCTGAACTGTATTCCTATTTGAATATGAATTCTTCTTCTTCTTCTTCTTCTTCTTCTTCTTCTTCTTCTTCTTCTTCTTCTTCTTCTTCTTCTTCTTCTTCTTCTTCTTCTTCTTCTTCTTCTTCTTCTTCTTCTTCTTCTCCTCCTCCTCCTCCTCCTCCTCCTCCTCCTCCTCCTCTAAAGATGAAGTCTCTGGCAGATTGTAGATTTTTCTTGAGAGTAGGATGAACTCTTCTTGCTTGTATTTATTCCATTGTGGACTCTTCTGGCAGTTGGTGTGAAGCCCACATGTTGCACTTCCAGATAACAGATAAGTTGGTTTAAACCCCAGTTTAGTTGTGTTGTCTCTTTCTTTGTGACCTTTAAGCCTGTACTGTGAAAATCTGTGGCTTGTGAGCTGATTTGCACGTTGATGGAACACTTATCCATTGGAAGGTGATTTTTCTATCCTTACTTGGTTTGAATAACTTTCCTTCAGACATGCCTCCTCTTCAGGCAGTGCAAAAGCAAATATTATTATTCTGAGCAGCTCTTACTATAGACAAAGAGATTACAAGATAGACTCTTATGACCAAGATTTATTTCATCACCTGAAAAACAATGTCACCTCCTTTTGCTACATGTCTTCTAAATTAGATGTACTTTCCCAAACTGTCACATACTTATATACATACAGTACATACTTCCACACACCTACTCATCCAGAACAACATAGTGGTGTATTAGAGCTTTGTAAAATTAAACTATCTACAGTATTTTAAGTATGCAAGGAATTCAAATTTGAATTATAAAATTTGAGTTATAAAATTTGCAATCCAATATCAGCTGGATTCATATTTTTAAAAAGTAATTGTTTTCCCAATTTATTGAGATAGTCCAAGTGTTGGACCAAATTATTCATTGGAAATTAGATATTTTCCCCCAAGTTCTTTTCCCGTTTCTTTATACATATTTTCACTAAGTTCATGCAAACAGGGCATAATTGTTGGTAAAATCAAACATAATTTTCTGGATCATAGGTGAGCTTTGGGGATGCAACTTAGGAAATTATTTTCTATATACTACTAAAACTCTTTGGTTTGTCTGTTTGTAACTTTCAGTTGGCTGAAATGGTGCATCATACGGGAACAGTTTTTAAACCAATAAACCTCAGATGTGCTAATTTAAAGAATGTGCCCAAAATCCAAAACTCATTACTCCCAGGGGATTGAAATTTGGCAAAGTTGTGCCTACTTCAGGGATGCTATGCTGCTATGTCACTACAAGGCTGTGGCCATCTGTGGTCAAATGATTGTTATTTCCAAACTCTTTGCCAGATTCCCACAAGGAAAGTCAATGGGGAAGACAGCAGGAAATCTGATATTGCTCTCACTCCCACTGCTTTTTCGCCTATCTGAGGTCCTTCTGTTTCTCTGTTTAGGTAAAAAAAAAAATATCTCTGAAACAAAGACCCAACAGAAGAAATCCCTTCAGGACTTGCAAGAATCCATTCTGAACTAAATTAAAGACAAACTATTCTGTTAAATTCAAGATGCATTATTAATCCATTCAAACTTGGTCTCCTTCTGGTAAGTGCCATCTTTAATTCCCGAAATTCTCAGCAATGATCAAAGCGGATGGGAATAATAATAATAACAATAATAATAATAATAATAATAATAATAATAATAATAATAATAATAGTAGTAGTAGTAGTAGTAGTAGTAGTAGTAGTAGTAGTAGCAGTAGTAGAAGTAGCAGTAGCAGTAGCAGTAGCAGTAGCAGTAGCAGTAGCAGTAGCAGTAGTAGTAGTAGTAGTAGTAGTAGTAGTAGTAGTAGTAGAGTTGGAAAGAACTTTGGAGGTCTTCTAGTCCAACCCCCTGCTCAGGCAGGAAATCCTAAACCATTCCTGACAAGTGGATGTCCAATCTCTTCTTGAAAACTCCCAGTATTGGAGCATCCATAACTTCTGGAGGCAGGTTGTTCCACTGATTAATTGTTCTATCAGGAAATGTCTCCTTAGTTTTAGGTTGCTTCTCTGCTTGATTAGTTCCCATCCATTGTTTCTTGTCCTGCCTTCAGGTGCTTTGGAGAATAGCTTGACTCCATCTTATTTGTGGCAACCCGTGAGATTTGGAACACTGCTATCATGTCACCCAAATTTTGGATATTGTCCTATACAGCTGGAGAGCTTCCTGTTTTACAAAAGCCTGTTTGTCATCAACTGTTCAAGATCAGAGCCAAACAAAAAGAAGAAGAACTGACCATCACAAGTACAGTTGCAGCTACAACTCTTTGGATATGTGAATATCAGATTGATACAGCAATTACACTCCTAAATTGGACCAGGGAAGATCCAGTTTCAAGTCTACCTTCAGCCATAGCCACAGAAACCTTTCAAGTGACTTTGCCTTCTCTCTCTCTCTCTCTCTTTATCTCTCTCTCTGTTTCTATCTTTGTCTCTCTCTCTTTCTCTCTCTCTCTTACTCTCTCTCTCTTCATCTCTCTCTCTTTCTCTCTCTCTTACTCTCTCTCTCTCTCTTTGTCTCTTTCTCTCTCTCTGTCTGTCTAACATAGCTTATAAAATCATTGTTGCAAGGAAATGTTGGGATAAGCTACATATAGCAACCTGAGCATCTGTAGGGAACAAACAAATCTGTCTGATATTAGAGCAAGGAGGACAGCAATTGAAAAACAAGTGAGCAGCTTTTCAATAAACGCAGAAATTACCACTCTATACACACAAACACACTCTCCCCCCCAAAAAAAAAAAGAAAAAGAAAAGAAAGCAATAAAAGAGGTGAATCGCTCCGGATCTGACATCACCTTATATCTGTCTAAAACTTTGAAAGGTTTTGCATTTGATTCTCAGCAATACTGTCGAATTAAACTCTTTGGGGGAAGAAGGATAAAGCCACCGATAACCTCCTTTTCATGAACTGCAGAGTGTTTAAATACCCTTTCTCTCTCCTTAGTGGCTTTTATGATATAATTTGGGTCTTTGTTGTTCTAGTTTCAATTGACTCCACTTGCTTTTCAACTCCCTTCTGCCTTCCACTCAATCGTATTTATACCAGTCCCAAAGGAGGGCCCAGAAGCTTGGACTATTGATTTTGAAATGAAGAGATGCTGGCTGTTCTTTTATTGAGGTGCCTGGAGGAGGAGGAGGAGGAGGAGGAGGAGGAGGAGGAGGAGGATGACAGATTCTGCATGATGGAATCCTTTGACATTCTCCTTCCTGCCTTGTAGAAAGTCATTCTGGGTCAAGTGACTTTTGTCTGCTGCTTTTAGCATCCTCTATCTGTTTGTAATTCTGACTTTTGTGAGTACTGTGGAAAAGTAAGAAAACAGCCAGATGTTTCATGCTTAGCAAAGGTAAGGATCATTCAAGAAATGGTGAGCTGCTGTGATTGGGAAGATACTCCGTGGCTCAAACCAATTTGGATGAAGAAATATGGGTTCCTCTTGATTTATGACATGGAAACTGGGGAAATTAAAAAAAAAAAAGATTCCCTTGAATCTGTTCAAGTTCTGGGAACTTCATAAAAGTCTGCAAAAATTCAGATAATCACTAGAGGGCAGCAAAATGACCCAGAAAACTAACACCAGGCTGCCACCTAGTGTCCATCCAGAGGATCAATTGCTAAAAGCAATTCAAAGTAATCCGACTTGATTTAGACTGCATGTTCTTACTTGCCTAGGATTGAATTGGTTTGTTATTTAGAAATTTTATATGGCTGCCCAACTCACTCATTCATGGTAACTCCAGGTGGCTTACAAAAATAAAATCCCAATACAAAAACCAATAAATTCCCAACCCACTGGTGACAACAATCAAACCAGTCACTTGATGGGCTCCATATTGCTCTGAGGTCCCCAGGCCCATTGGCAAAACCAGGTTTTTCAGGACCATTTGAAAGAGTGATAAAGTGGGGCTAACCTTATCTCTGCAGGAATGATGTTCCACAGAGAGGGAGCAGCTCTGGAGAAGGCCCTTGTTCTCTGTCCCACCAGATGGGCCTTCTTAAGAGAGGGGACTCCATGTTCCTTTAAACTCAGTTGTTG
>NW_015389144.1:118000-122988 GCF_001527695.2 Protobothrops mucrosquamatus | reverse complement strand
TCTCTCTCTCTCTCTCTCTCTCTCTCTCTCTCTCTCTCTCTCTCTCTCTCTCTCTCTCTCTCTCTCTCTCTCTCTCTCTCTCTCTCTCTTTCTCTCTCTCTCTCTCTCTCTGTGAGAGAAAGAAAGAAAGAAAGAAAGAAAGAAAAAGAAAAGGGTGGGGTGAAAAAGGGAGGAAAAAGAAAGAGGAATTTTGCTGTGTTTGGATTTTATTTCATCTTCCTTCCAGAGACTCAAGTCAGGTTAGACAATTCCTCTATTTTTCTTTGCCACCACTTTACAAAGATGATTAAGCTGAAATACATGACTACATTTGTAGCACCTGGTAGACTCTATTTTTAAAGTGGGATGTGAACTCAGCAGCCCCCAAATTCCTCAGTGAACTTCCACGATGAACTCGGATCTCCCCTGACTTAACACAACCCCTTGCCCATTCTATAAATGGCATTTATTGACAGGTTTCCATCCCACCTTTCTGCTAATAGTCACATTGGCATGATGCACAACATGGAGAAGAAAATAGGAAAAAGCACGAAAACAGTAAAATCAATGATATATGGGATGTGAGGAACTTCAAAGAAATGTTTTGCTTTGATGGAATTTTGAGCAAGGCACCCCATTCAAAGTATACTTGCAAAGTGCCCTGCCCTGGTTCTAATTAGCAACGTGACTCTGAATTTGCTTGTACAAAATGGCTCCTGGACGTGTGATGTGAAACATCAGCGCAACGGATGCTGGCCTTGCACACATATACCACACACACTCCTACTTTGTAGAGCACTGAAATGAAATAAAAGGCCAATGCAAATAGATATGCCATGTTAACAGAATAACAGAGTTGGAAGGGACTTTGGAGGTCTTCTAGTTCAACCCCCTGCTCAAGCAGAAGATCCTAAATCCATTTCAAAGAAATGGCTGTCCGGTCTCTTCTTAAAAGCCTCCAGCGACGAAGCACCCACAACTTCTGAAGGCAAGCTCTTCCACTGATTGATTGTTCTCACTGTCTAGAAGTTTCTCCTTATTTCTAGGTTGCTTTTCTCCTTGATTAGTTTCCATTCGTTGCTTCTTGTCTTAACAAGAAGTGAGACTACCTGCATTCATCTACAATATTTCCCAAAAGGACAATGGGGATAGTAATGATACTGGTAATGAAATAGTTTTTCTTCTGGATTTTTCTTCTCTTCCTCTTCTTCCTTCCTTCCTTCCTTCCTTCCTCTTTCTTTCTTTCTTTCTTTCTTTCTTTCTTTCTTTCTTTTTTCTTTCTTTCTTTCTTTCTTTCTTTCTCTTTCTTTCTTTCTTTCTTTCTTTTTTCTTTCTTTCTCTTTCTTTCTTTCTTTCTTTCTTTCCCTCTGTCTCTCTGTCTTTCTGTCTTTTAATTACTCATGCTGAGTTTGATTGGTGATGAAACATGAGTTTTCCCCAGCAATGGAAGATTTGCTCTGTAAAATGCAACTATTTCTCAGAAATGTAACATTGATTTTCAGAACCTGGGCGAGGGAAATGCTTTAATGCAGAACGCCAGATCATACTCAAGTTGAGAGAAGGGTTTTGAGAAAAAAAATCCATGTCCTACCGGTGCCTAGTTCTATATAAATCATACCTGAACTAAACATGCTGGTTTTAGATATGTGACTGGTGGCTCTTTTCTCTTTTTAATTAAGCAACTCTGGGGAAAATGGTGCTCAAAACATTTTAATGGAGATTATTTTCTCCCAGCCCCTAAAGACATTACAGGATACTCACCGTGTTCATTACTGCCAAACTGATGAAAACCGATAAACCGAAGATGGGGAGAAAGGAAGAAATGTGTTTAGATGCATTAAAGAGGAGAGGAGAAGATAATAAAATAAAATTTTGATACAGGAAAAGATTAAGCCAGCTTAAGGAATCGTTCAATATATGTACTGCGAGATGCATTTCATTACTGTAATATGCAGCAGTTTGATAGCGGGATCCAATACATTAAAAAAGAAGAAGAAGAAGGAAAAACTCTTCACATGGTGGGTTATGCTGACTCTTCAGTTCAATATGTTAATTGACAATAAATCCAGCTTGCCTATAAAAAGCACTTGGCTAGTCATTTTCAAGATGGTCATGACTTTTTATGATGCAGAACTTTTAATTTACAGGGATGATAAAAATAGATTTACTTTCAGCCAGTTATATCTGATTTAATTAGCTAATCAGCTATAAATCATCCACTATTGAAAAAGTAATTTAACAAAAATGATAGCTTGCTGTCACTTTGGTCTTAAGTACGAAAATCATTTGGATGCAAATAAATAAATAATTAAATAATAATAATAATAATAATAATGATGATGATAATAATAATGATGATGATGATGATGATGATGATGATGATGATGATGATGATGATGATGATGATGATGATGATCTTTTCATCTCTTTCTTCCAAAAAAAGAAAGAGCGAAAAAAAATCTCCAAAGCCCTTTACTTAATATGGCAAAAATATAAATTCCCAAAGCTGGCAAATGCACAAAAACAATCTTGCATTTCAGAAAAAAAAGGGAGACATTTTATTTTTAGAAGCCAGAAACAGCTTACACTTACACTTATATACCACTTCATAGTGCTTTACCGCCCTCTCTAAGTGGTTTACAGAGTCAGCATCTTGCCCCCCAACAATCTGGGTCCTCATTTTACCGACTTCGGAAGGATGGAAGGCTGAGTCAACCTTGAGCTGGTCAGGATTGAACTGCTGGCAGTCGGCAGAATTAGCCTACAATATTGAATTTTAACCACTGCGCCACCACAGCTCATGGCTGGTAAGAAAGCTGTTTTCTTACCAGCTACTTTCACAAAAGACATGAGCCTACATAGTTAGTTAATTAGTTAGTTAGTTAGTTACTCATCAGATTTGAAACTGCCCATCTAAAAATACACGCCCACACCTACAAACTGGATTATCCTAAATTTTATTTTATTACCTAGACCTACCTCTATGAATATTTCTAGTTCAATTCATTTCAGTCCAGCATTAGGGCAACAACATTTCAAATACAAGCACTTCCAAGAAGCTGTAGAATGTGTCTTTCAGTGGAATGCATTGTAATACACAGCTTCAGCAAGAACCCTGGTTATGCATCATAGAACAAATAATTATAAGGTTGGAANTTCAGGGATGCTATGCTGCTATGTCACTACAAGGCTGTGGCCATCTGTGGTCAAATGATTGTTATTTCCAAACTCTTTGCCAGATTCCCACAAGGAAAGTCAATGGGGAAGACAGCAGGAAATCTGATATTGCTCTCACTCCCACTGCTTTTTCGCCTATCTGAGGTCCTTCTGTTTCTCTGTTTAGGTAAAAAAAAAATATCTCTGAAACAAAGACCCAACAGAAGAAATCCCTTCAGGACTTGCAAGAATCCATTCTGAACTAAATTAAAGACAAACTACTCTGTTAAATTCAAGATGCATTATTAATCCATTCAAACTTGGTCTCCTTCTGGTAAGTGCCATCTTTAATTCCCGAAATTCTCAGCAATGATCAAAGCGGATGGGAATAATAATAATAATAATAATAATAATAATAATAATAATAATAATAATAGTAGTAGAAGTAGTAGCAGTAGCAGTAGCAGTAGCAGTAGCAGTAGCAGTAGTAGTAGTAGTAGTAGTAGTAGTAGTAGTAGTAGTAGTAGTAGTAGTAGAGTTGGAAAGAACTTTGGAGGTCTTCTAGTCCAACCCCCTGCTCAGGCAGGAAATCCTAAACCATTCCTGACAAGTGGATGTCCAATCTCTTCTTGAAAACTCCCAGTATTGGAGCATCCATAACTTCTGGAGGCAGGTTGTTCCACTGATTAATTGTTCTATCAGGAAATGTCTCCTTAGTTTTAGGTTGCTTCTCTGCTTGATTAGTTCCCATCCATTGTTTCTTGTCCTGCCTTCAGGTGCTTTGGAGAATAGCTTGACTCCATCTTATTTGTGGCAACCTGTGAGATTTGTAACACTGCTATCATGTCACCCAAATTTTGGATATTGTCCTATACAGCTGGAGAGCTTCCTGTTTTACAAAAGCCTGTTTGTCATCAACTGTTCAAGATCAGAGCCAAACAAAAAGAAGAAGAACTGACCATCACAAGTACAGTTGCAGCTACAACTCTTTGGATATGTGAATATCAGATTGATACAGCAATTACACTCCTAAATTGGACCAGGGAAGATCCAGTTTCAAGTCTACCTTCAGGCATAGCCACAGAAACCTTTCAAGTGACTTTGCCTTCTCTCTCTCTTTCTCTCTCTCTTTCTCTCTCTCTGTTTCTATCTTTGTCTCTCTCTCTTTATCTCTCTCTCTTACTCTCTCTCTCTCTTCATCTCTCTCTCTTACTCTCTCTCTCTCTCTCTCTCTTTGTCTCTTTCTCTCTCTCTGTCTGTCTAACATAGCTTATAAAATCATTGTTGCAAGGAAATGTTGGGATAAGCTACATATAGCAACCTGAGCATCTGTAGGGAACAAACAAATCTGTCTGATATTAGAGCAAGGAGGACAGCAATTGAAAAACAAGTGAGCAGCTTTTCAATAAACGCAGAAATTACCACTCTATACACACAAACACACTCTCCCCCCCAAAAAAACAAAGAAAAAGAAAAGAAAGCAATAAAAGAGGTGAATCGCTCCGGATCTGACATCACCTTATATCTGTCTAAAACTTTGAAAGGTTTTGCATTTGATTCTCAGCAATACTGTCGAATTAAACTCTTTGGGGGAAGAAGGATAAAGCCACCGATAACCTCCTTTTCATGAACTGCAGAGTGTTTAAATACCCTTTCACTCTCCTTAGTGGCTTTTATGATATAATTTGGGTCTTTGTTGTTCTAGTTTCAATTGACTCCACTTGCTTTTCAACTCCCTTCTGCCTTCCACTCAATCGTATTTATACCAGTCCCAAAGGAGGGCCCAGAAGCTTGGACTATTGATTTTGAAATGAAGAGATGCTGGCTGTTCTTTTATTGAGGTGCCTGGAGGA
>NW_015389144.1:109823-116295 GCF_001527695.2 Protobothrops mucrosquamatus | reverse complement strand
AGAAAGAAAGAAAGAAAGAAAGAAAGAAAGAAAGAAAGAAAGAAAGAAAGAAAGAAAGAAAGAAAAAGAAAAAGAAAAAGAAAAGGGTGGGGTGAAAAAGGGAGGAAAAAGAAAGAGGAATTTTGTTGTGTTTGGATTTTATTTCATCTTCCTTCCAGAGACTCAAGTCAGGTTAGACAATCCGTCTATTTTTCTTTGCCACCACTCTACAAAGACGATTAAGCTGAAATAGGTGACTACATTTGTAGCACCTGGTAGACTCTATTTTTAAAGTGGGATGTGAACTCAGCAGCCCCCAAATTCCTCAGTGAACTTCCACGATGAACTCGGATCTCCCTTGACTTAACACAACCCCTTGCCCATTCTATAAATGGCATTTATTGACAGGTTTCCATCCCACCTTTCTGCTAATAGTCACATTGGCATGATGCACAACATGGAGAAGAAAATAGGAAAAAGCACGAAAACAGTAAAATCAATGATACATGGGATGTGAGGAACTTCAAAGAAATGCTTTGCTTTGATGGAATTTTGAGCAATGCACCCCATTCAAAGTATACTTGCAAAGTGCCCTGCCCTGGTTCTAATTAGCAACGTGACTCTGAATTTGCTTGTACAAAATGGCTCCTGGACGTGTGATGTGAAACATCAGCGCAACGGATGCTGGCCTTGCACACATATGCCACACACACTCCTACTTCGTAAAGCACTGAAATGAAATAAAAGGCCAATGCAAATAGATATGCCATGTTAACAGAATAACAGAGTTGGAAGGGACCTTGGAGGTCTTCTAGTCCAACCCCCTGCTCAAGCAGAAGACCCTAAATCCATTTCAAAGAAATGGCTGTCCGGTCTCTTCTTAAAAGCCTCCAGCGACGAAGCACCCACAACTTCTGAAGGCAAGCTCTTCCACTGATTGATTGTTCTCACTGTCTAGAAGTTTCTCCTTATTTCTAGGTTGCTTTTCTCCTTGATTAGTTTCCATTCGTTGCTTCTTGTCTTAACAAGAAGTGAGACTACCTGCATTCATCTACAATATTTCCCAAAAGGACAATGGGGATAGTAATGATACTGGTAATGAAATAGTTTTTCTTCTGGATTTTTCCTCTCTTCCTCTTCTTCCTTCCTTCCTTCCTTCCTTCCTTCCTTCCTTCCTTCCTTCCTTCCTTCCTTCCTTCCTTCCTTTCTTTCTTTCTTTCTCTTTCTCTTTCTTTCTTTCTTTCTTTTTTCTTTCTTTCCCTCTGTCTCTCTGTCTTTCTGTCTTTTAATTACTCATGCTGAGTTTGATTGCTGATGAAACATGAGTTTTCCCCAGCAATGGAAGATTTGCTCTGTAAAATGCAACTATTTCTCAGAAATGTAACATTGATTTTCAGAACCTGGGCGAGGGAAATGCTTTAATGCAGAATGCCAGATCATACTCAAGTTGAGAGAAGGGTTTTGAGAAAAAAAAAATCCATGTCCTACCGGTGCCTAGTTCTATATAAATCATACCTGAACTAAACATGCTGGTTTTAGATACGTGACTGGTGGCTCTTTTCTCTTTTTAATTAAGCAACTCTGGGGAAAATGGTGCTCAAAACATTTTAATGGAGATTATTTTCTCCCAGCCCCTAAAGACATTACAGGATACTCACCGTGTTCATTACTGCCAAACTGATGAAAACCGATAAACCGAAGATGGGGAGAAAGGAAGAAATGTGTTTAGATGCATTAAAGAGGAGAGGAGAAGATAATAAAATAAAATTTTGATACAGGAAAAGATTAAGCCAGCTTAAGGAATCGTTCAATATATGTACTGCGAGATGCATTTCATTACTGTAACATGCAGCAGTTTGATAGCGGGATCCAATACATTAAAAAAAAAAAAGAAGAAGAAGGAAAAACTCTTCACATGGTGGGTTATGCTGACTCTTCAGTTCAATATGTTAATTGACAATAAATCCAGCTTGCCTATAAAAAGCACTTGGCTAGTCATTTTCAAGATGGTCATGACTTTTTATGATGCAGAACTTTTAATTTACAGGGATGATAAAAATAGATTTACTTTCAGCCAGTTATATCTGATTTAATTAGCTAATCAGCTATAAATCATCCACTATTGAAAAAGTAATTTAACAAAAATGATAGCTTGCTGTCACTTTGGTCTTAAGTACGAAAATCATTTGGATGCAAATAAATAAATAATTTAATAATAATAATAATAATAAAAATAATGATGATGATGATGATGATGATGATGATGATGATGATGATGATCTTTTCATCTCTTTCTTCCAAAAAAAGAAAGAGCGAAAAAAAATCTCCAAAGCCCTTTACTTAATATGGCAAAAATATAAATCCCCAAAGCTGGCAAATGCACAAAAACAATCTTGCATTTCAGAAAAAAAAGGGAGACATTTTATTTTTAGAAGCCAGAAATAGCTTACACTTACACTTATATACCACTTCATAGTGCTTTATTGCCCTCTCTAAGTGGTTTATAGAGTCAGCATCTTGCCCCCCAACAATCTGGGTCCTCATTTTACCGACTTCGGAAGGATGGAAGGCTGAGTCAACCTTGAGCTGGTCAGGATTGAACTGCTGGCAGTCGGCAGAATTAGCCTACAATATTGAATTTTAACCACTGCGCCACCACAGCTCATGGCTGGTATGAAAGCTGTTTTCTTACCAGCTACTTTCACAAAAGACATGAGCCTACATAGTTAGTTAGTTAGTTAGTTAGTTAGTTAGTTAGTTACTCATCAAATTTGAAACTGCCCATCTAAAAATACATGCCCACACCTACAAACTGGATTATCCTAAAGTTTATTTTATTACCTAGACCTACCTCTATGAATATTTCTAGTTCAATTCATTTCAGTCCAGCATTAGGGCAACAACATTTCAAATACAAGCACTTCCAAGAAGCTGTAGAATGTGTCTTTCAGTGGAATGCATTGTAATACACAGCTTCAGCAAGAACCCTGGTTATGCATCATAGAACAAATAATTATAAGGTTGGAAAAGACCTTGGAGTCCAACCCCCTGTTCAGGCAGGAAACTCTATACCATTTGAGACAAATGGTTGTCCAATCTCTTCTTTGAAAGCCTCCAGTGATGGAGCACCCATCACTGGAGGCAAGCCGTTCCACTGCTTCATTGTTCTCACTGTTAGGAAATTTCTCCTTAGTTCTAGGTTGCTTCTCTCCTTGATTATTTTCCATCCATTGTTTCTTGTCTTGCCTTCAGGTGCTTTGGAAAATAAGTTGACCCCCTCTTCCTCATGGCAGTCCCTCAAATATTGGAACATAGATATCAAGTCATATCATATTTTAGCAGTAAGTATGCATTAACTGATGGAGAGTTCTAAGTTCTACGTTGAGCATCCTGTCTGACCAAGCTTCTTAGGAAACAGGAAAACCCGCAGCAGAGAAGTCATTATATGCAGAACAGTTGTGTCTTTGTGCGTGTGTGTGTGTGTGTGTGTGTGTTTGCAGTCCTTTCAGTCAGTTTTTTAACCTATTGTATCAAGACTGCATCCTTCTCTCATCCTTATTTTTCTCCAAGCTTAAAACAACAACATTCAGAATGCAGGCAGCATTTGCATACGTGTTTGCTTATAGGGTAAGCAGCTTAACTTCCTATCAAATTCAATATTCTTTTGGAAAGGAGAGAAAAAGACCCACACAGCTCTTTATGTGCAGAAGAAGCCAAAGACTATAGGTATTATTTTCCTGAGAACTTCCTTCACAATAATTTTAGATTGGAGAGGCTTGTTTATTTGGTCGTGTTTCCCCAACATTTTATCTTAAGTGAACAGAGAGTTTTGCTCCAGTTCATCCTTTCCCCTTCTGATTATTTTCATGACAGCATTTGAACCTCATTTGTAGTTCCTGTTCCTGTAATCCTTGCACAGTTTAATTCCTCATCTGTGTCTCTTGTTTATCTCATTCCCACTCTTTATCCCCACATTTAAATCTCACGGTTCTTCTTGAGCTACCAAGCATGTTTGCTATTATGGCATAATTCAGGTTTTTCTTTTTCTTTTTAAAACCTTTTAAGACTCTGTCCTAACATTAGAATGGCTGGCAAATGCCACCTGACCAAAAATGAGACTTTGCCAGGTAGGGCCTCCTGAGAAATACGGCCCCACTTTATGTACAATTTGGAACAATTCCTTGGATAACTGCATTGCTGGGCAGAGAGACCGTGACTTCGTCTAATGCTATGTCAAAAAAACTCATTTTCAATTGCACGGCCAAAGTTTTCTTCCTCTGCAAAAGAAGCTTCTGGGTTTTTAACCTCATTCACAGGGAGCTTGAATATTCCTTTCACATTTCTCTGTTTTGTAGCATTCCTAATTATTTCATTAATGGTACGACAAGACAATGCTGGCTTCAGTTATATAGAAGCCGCTCCGTCTCTGAGTGAGATGGGCAGTTAAAAATTGTGATAGATAGATAGATAGATAGATAGATAGATAGATAGATAGATAGATAGATAGATAGATAGATAGATAGATAGATAGATAGATAGATAGATAGGTAAGTAAGTAAGTAAGTAAGTAAGTAAGTAAGTAAGTAAGTAAGTAAGTAAGTAAGTAAGTAAGTAAGTAAGCAAGTAAGTGCCAAAGCAGCCTTTCCCCTCCCAGAAAAAAATAATAGTGCAGTAATACCTTGGGGATTTCTGAGATAAAAGAAAATGTACTGAGATAAGAAAATGAATAAATAATGGGAGAATGAACAGATATATGCCAAATATACATACAAGATGTATCAAACATTGGGTGCCAGAGACAATTTATTATATAAATTATATTAAATATTTGAACGGTTTTCAGAGAAAAAGAGAGAGAGAAAGAGAGCAGAAATAAAATGAATTAACTCCTTTCAAACAAGCTCCGAAGTCAGATGGGAAACCACTATAAAATCTCACGACTGTACATTAGACAGGCACATCTAACCAGAAAAATTCCCCAAAGAAGATAATAATAATAATAATAATAATAATAATAATAATAATAATAATAATAATAATAATAATAATAAAGTTGGAAGGGACCTTGGAGGTCATCAAGTCCAACTCCCTGCTCAGACAGGTAACCCTATACCATTTCGGACAAACGGCTGTCCAGTTTCATCTTAAAAACTTCCAGTGTTGGAGCATTCACCACTTCTGGAGGCGGGTTGTTCCACTGGTTAATTGTTCTAACTGTCAGGAAGTTTCTCCTTAGTTCTAGGTTGCTTCTCTCTTTGGTTAGTTTCCACCCGTTGCTTCTTGTCCTGCCTTCAGGTGCTTTGGAAAATAGGTTGACTCCCTCTTCTTTGGGGCAGCCCCTGAGATATTGGAACACTGCTATCATGTCCCGCCTCGTCCTTCTCTTCGTTAAACTAGACATCCCCAATTCCAGCAACCGTTCCTTATGTGTTTCAGCCTCCAGTCCCCTAATCATCTTTGTTGCTCTTCTCTGTACTCTTTCTAGAGTCTCAACATCTTTTTTACATCGTGGTGACCAAAACTGGATGCAGGATTCCAAGTGTGGCCTTACCAAGGCATTGTAAAGTGGTATTAATACTTCATGAGATAATGGCAAACTGCTTTCATAACAATGTCGAGGAAATTGGACATATCCATAAAGTCACAATGAGTCAAACTCAAGTTCAAGTAGTTTATTTATTTATTTTGTGATAGCCAAGTTAGTTTTTTAGTTATGGCAAATGTGCACCTGGGAAGTGTATTTTTATCCAAGTTGATTTATGTCAACTTTTTTTCCAATCTGAAGCTCTCCAGTTTTGGGCGTTCACTTTTCTGAATCTTTAGCCAGGGTTTGGCTTCTGATTTTGCTGCTACAGTTTATGGAAGTTGGACCTAAAGCTCTGTGAAGGTTACTAGATACAGATAGTCCTCAACTTATGATCACAAATGAAACCTGACTTTCTAAACAATGTGGTTGTTAAATAAGTCAACATGTCACTTGACCTGATTTAACAACCCTTCTACCACAATTACTAAACGAATCGCATGATCATTAAGGGAAGAGACTGGACAGCCATTTGCCTAAAATGATATAGGGTCTCCTTGCTTGAGCAGCAGGTTGGACTAGAAGACCTCCAAGGTCCCTTTGAACTCTGTTATTCTGTTCTGAATAATGCCACGTGTTACCAAATAGAATAAAAGGCAGAACTGAAATAAAATGCAAATCATATTTTTACGCCACCCCTACAATTTACCCCAGTCAGATCTATATATGCAGTTCTCAATGGCATTGTTTTATTCCAACAGAGAGTTGTGTTATATGGAATATCTGGGTTCTGACTGCACATGAAATATGTTGTTTTAATGTAAAGATCCCAATAGGCCGTTCATCGAATGTGCTGTCCAAAATATATTGATCTCTCTCTTTCTTATACAGTTGACATTCAAATAATATATGTGCTCTCTCTCTCTCTCTCTCTCTCTCTCTCTCTCTCTCTCTCTCTCTCTCTCTCTC
>NW_015389144.1:97277-109229 GCF_001527695.2 Protobothrops mucrosquamatus | reverse complement strand
CCTCCCTCCCTCCCTCCCTCCCTCCCTCCCTCTGGAATTCTGCAAATACAAACACATTTGTCATAAGGCACTTGGTTAAGACTTCCATATTCAATTGTTGGGTCCAACTGCTCCAATTCCACTTGCGTACACACATGCACACCCCAAGATGTTTGTGCTTTCCTGTGTTGAAATATTTGATCCCTGCTATGCAATGCCTTCTCCCCAGGGCTAAGGGGAGACCCCATCTTCACTTCAAAAGGATGTGAAAGTCTTCTTTTCCTGAAGGTGGTGGGAGCAGGTGGGCTCCATTTGCAACCAGCTTATTGTTTCTCCGCAAGTAGCCTTGAGTTGTGAGAAGTAGGGCAGTATAAAAGTTTATAATGGACAAGATAACCTTGTCATTTTTTTTACTGTGGGCACACTGGCACACATTAAAAATGAAAATCTGTTGCCCACTCTCAAAAGAAAGTATATATCTACCCATACAAGTGACTGTCCAATCTCTTCATAAAAACTTCCAGTGATGGAGTACCCACAATTTCTGGACGCAAGCTGTTCCACTGGTTAATTGTTCTCACTGTCAGGAAGTTTCTCCTTAGTTCCAGGTTGCTTCTCTCCTTGATTAGTTTCCATCCATTGCTTCCTTTCCTGTCTTCTGGTGCTTTGGAGAATAATTTGACCCCCTCTTCTTTGTGGCAGCCTCTCAAATACTGGAACACTGCTATTGTGTCCCCCGTGTATGTGTGTGTGTATATATAAAAGTGGGATTCAAATATGTGGATGCCGCTTCCGAAAGTCTGTTCTGGGCCTGGGCCTCTGAGGCATCCATACACTTCTGGTGGGATGTGCTGGACCTGGGAGGCCTCCTCCAGGCCTCTGAGATCCAGAACGGGCTTCCAGAAGTGCCGTCCACACATTTCCAGAGGGCCATTCTGGGCCTTGCTAAAAAGGGCTAGGGCTTCAGTGGGTGCCATCCAGTGGTGGGATTCAGCCAGTGTGAACTGGCTGAATACCACCACTGTATGTGTGTGTGTACATATACATATACATACACCCACACACCCACACACACACATATATATACCTACACCCATACATATACATGTACATATACATTGCTGTCCATTTGGATAAACTGTCATGTTCTATCTGTCACTGGATTTTCATCAATAGAAAGCGCCCTTTGGCTTCATCTGCAAATATTCAGGATTATTATTATTATTATTTATTGAATTTATATACCGCCCTATCTCCCTTACAGGACTCAGGGTGGTGAACAGGCGATAATAAAAACCACAATAAATATACGCAAGTTTCTGTTCTAAAATCAAATTAAATAACAGGTCTGCTCTAAAAATACCCCATACAAAACCCCCACTAAAACATAATCAAACTACGCCAGGCCAGCCGCACGGAATAGATGGGCCTTCAGGGCTCGGCGAAAAAGGTGCAGATCCACAACTGTATGTAGGTCGGGGGGTAGGTCATTCCAGAGGGCAGGAGCTGCCACAGAGAAGGCTCTCCCCCTGGGGGTCACCAGCCGGCATTGTCTGGCCGACGACACCCTAAGGAGGCCCTCTCTGTGGGAGCAGACTGGTCAAAGGGAGGTGTTTGGTAGGAGGCAGTCTTGCAAATACCTAGGTCCATTGCCATGGAGCGCTTTAAAGGTTGTTACTAACACCTTGAAGCGCACCCGGAAGGCCACAGGCAGCCAGTGCAGCTCATGCAGGAGAGGTGTTAAATGGGAGCATCTAGAGGCCCCCAGGATCCCCCGCGCGGCCGCATTCTGAACTAGCTGGAGCCTCCAGGTGCACCTCAAGGGGAGCCCCATGTAGAGAGCATTGCAATAGTCCAGGCGGGAAACAATGAGGGCTTGAGTGACCGTGCATAGAGCGTCACGATCCAGAAAGGGGCGCAACTGGCATATCAGGCAAACCTTATGAAAAGCCCCCCTGGCCACGGCCATCACATGATCGTCTAAAGACAGCCGAGTATCCAGGAGGACGGCCAGGTTGCACTGAGATCCCTTTGCTCACAGCCGAGGGAAAAAAATTATTTGCACAATGCCTCCTGAAGCTTTCAATCTGCAACCCACCCTTAGTGGACTGACATAGCTCCTGCTTGAGCTCCTCGCAATCCTGGTTAGCTCAGAAATAGGTCTCTTAGCTCAGTAAGTAGCACAATTCCCACCCTCAGGTGAGCAGCGTTGGGTAGTAATTTGAGAGAGTTGGAACCCAGTTGTCACCTGTTTCTTTTGGTTGATTTGGAGGTTTACTGACACGAGTAGGAAAATGTGATTTTATGCAACAGGAAAAAAAAGATGACAAGAGAGTGAACTGCTTAGTTCTTGCGCATCGGTGGATGTCACTTTATCAAATTTGCTGTGAATTTCCCATCTGCAGAAGATGTGGGGCTGGGTTTTGGCGGCAGGGAGGGAGGAATTAAGAATCAATAGCTTCCTTTGAAAAGACAAGCAAGGGAAATGTGTTAAACAAATGCTTTGGACTTCTGTTTGTAAACACAACCTTCCTGGCTGTTGGATGCAATGTTTTGCTCGGTTATCTGATCTTTATCAGCAAGGGAAAACAGGGCGATATCTCTTATTAATCAACTTGGGGTCTTCTGTATAGATCTGCAGATGCTGATAGACCAGCACAGAGTTGCTGAAAGATGTGAAAATGGTGGTATGTAAGATTGAAGACATGGTTTTGTCAGGGGGGCTTGGGGACCCTGTTTGGAGCCAATCAAGTGACTGGTCCGATTGTGTTATCCCTACCATGGGTGGAAGCCTGGTGGTTTAAACTGTGAATTTTTAAATGGATCTACATGGAGTTATTGTATGAGAGCTGAGCAGCTACATAAATCTGATGAAGATAGATAGGTAGGTAGGTAAGTAGGTAGACAGACAGACAGACAGACAGACAGTTAGATAAACAATTCAGAAGACGATGGATGGATGGATGGATGGATGGATGGATGGATGGATGGATGGATAGGTTTCAAAACACAGCATGGAAAGCTTAAAGCTAAACTAAACTGTAGAAGGTGAGAACTAACCAGCTTTGAATAAAGGCAATTGTTGGATTTTTCCCTGGTGTCATTAAATCTGATGAAGATAGATAGGGGGAGAGAGAGAGAGAGAGAAAGAGAGAGAGAGAGAGAGAAAGAGAGAGAGAGAGAGAGAGAGAGAGACAGACAGACAGACAGACAGACAGACAGACAGACAGACAGACAGACAGACAGACAGACAGACAGACAGACAGACAGACAGACAAAGATAAGCTTAGGACAGTGGTGGCGAACCTATGGCACGCGACACTGAGAGCCCTCTCTGTGGGCACGTGCACCATCGCCTCAGCCCTGCCTCCCCCTGCAGCTCTCTCCTCAGCAGCCCCCCCGGAGTGCGGCCCGCATGGAACAGTGCAGCCAAGGACATGGCAGGGAGGCAGCAGGGACAAGACTCTACCCTCGCACCCTGTCGCGCGCAGTTGATTCTGCGGGGTGTGGGTGGAGGGTGTAGCTGCCATGGCGCTGCTGGGCCACTAGGGTGATCGGTGGGTGGCGGGTGGCCCTGCGGGTGGGCAGAGCAGGAGGCGGAGAGGGGCAGGGGGCGGCATGGGGGTGCAAGGTGGGGGTGGGGCCAGTTTTGGGACACTCGGTCTCTAAAAGATTCACCATCACTGACTTAGGATGATTTATGGTGATTTAGTTTTTATTATTTATTATTATTGAATAAATAAAAAAAATTAGTTCAAAGATACCCAAGGCCTGATTCTTTGCCTTCCTCTTTTGGCAGACCTGGAACCATTTAAGAGGTTTTCATGATTGATTTGTAAAAGGAGAAAGATTAACACAATCAGAAGAGAAACTAGAATTTTCTGCTAGCAGACCATTCCATAGAATTATCTGGAACAGAGGTCCCCAACCTATGGGTTGCAGCCCACTACCCGGTCATGGCCCCTTGACTGTCGGGCCCTGTGAGTTCCTGGACAGTGCATGTGCATGTGTGCATGCTCACCCCCTTCGTGCCACCATTACTGTAAGTGTTGTGCAGGAAGCAGCAGCGCCACTAGTATTGCACAGATGGCGGCAACGCTGCAAGCGGCAGGTGGGCTGCGGTGTGATCCTCATGCCGGGGGGCAGCATTGCTGTGGGCCGTGGTGTGAGCCTCGCACTGGTGTTAGCATCACTGTGCACCTGGAGGCAGCAGCACCACAAGCCTCACACAGGCACCACCATCACTGAGAGCCTCATGCACATGCTCACAGCCCCATTTGCGTGGTGCGCATGCTCACAGCCTGTTTGTACAGGCACATGCTCATGTGGCCACATTCACGTTTGTGCATGCGCAAAGCACCTGCCCCTCCCTCTCCCACTGGGCAGCCCAAACAAAAAGTTAGGAGACCCCTGATCTAGGAGGAACATCACTCTTTTTTGGTTCAATTTTGCCATAACAGGGCTCTAGGTTTAATTCTGGAATGACTAACTTGGAATATATATTTGAAGCTTGGATATGCATTGTTATGTATACCAGTCATCTGACGCTTTTTATTCTTTATAGCATTTTGTTACTTTTTTCTTTAAATTTATTGCATATTGGGGAATTGGTTTTTGTAAAGAAATAAGTAATATCTTTGCAGAGAAATAAATAATAAATGAGTCATAACAGAAAAAATAGAATAAAGAAATAGGTGCAGCTTTTCTTAATATCTCAAGATACACAAGTTTGGTGAGCTGTATTTACTGCTGCATCTAATCTGGAAAAAGAAAACTATTTCACTCCAATTAACAGATACTGTACATTATTCCACATTCCTTCTCTAAAAGAAATCCTTGATGCCCTCAGAGGATTGGTTGATTGCTTGCAGACATTTCATTACCTGACTATGTAACAATGTCAGGGTTAATAAGGGTTTGCTCCCTGTTTATATATAATTACTTGCCTTGCCAGTGTTGGTGGGGGCATGGTTTTCTCCGTGATAGTTCCTTGATTAGGGTACTGTTTTCTGCTTGATTGTTGTCTGATGTTAATCCCTTTTTATCAGAATATTAGCTGCTGGAAAAGATTAGAACATGGAACATAAAATAATAAAGTTGGAAGGGACCTTGGAGGTCTTCTAGTCCAACCCTCTGCTCAAGCAGGAGACTCTGTACCATTTCAGACCAGTGGTTGTCTGGTCTCTTTTTAAAACGTAGCTTTTTTTAATTGTCTTTCAAATGGTGTGTAAATGTGGTTTGTCTCTATGTGTCCATTGATGGCTGATTAGCCTATATGCCAAGCTCACAAGAATTCCCTAGCATTTATGGATTTAGCTTGGTCTATTATGCTCAATTCCCCAGCTGAAAAAAGAGTTGAGTCTGTCCACCTGTTCTGAGATTAAGGAGTTTTCATCACGTTTTCTGATTGCTATTTGGTGTTCATGAATCGACACCAGGCAAATTAGCAGAAAACAATACTCCAGTCAAGAAACCACCAAGGAGAAAATCAACATCACTTACCATACCAGGAGTGAGAGCAGGTTTGGTCTCATGGTTAAGGCACCAGGCTACAAAGCGAGAAACTGTGCATTCAAATCCCACCTTAGCCACGACAGCCACCTGGGTAATCTTGGGCCAGTCACACACTCTCAGCCCAACTCATCTCACAAGTCTGTTACAGTGGGGAAAATAAGAGGTGGAAATTGTGTTGGGATATGTTGGCTGCCTTGAGTTATTTGTAAAAATAATAAAGGCTGGAGAGATGACAGAGATAGATAGATAGATAGATAGATAGATAGATAGATAGATAGATAGATAGATAGATAGATAGATAGATAGATAGATAGATGGATGATGGATGGATAGATAGATGGTGGATGGATGGATGGATGGATCGATAGATAGATAGATATAGATTGATTGATTGATTGATTTCTGGGAGCTGAAATCCATATATCTTAAAGTTGCCAAGTTTAAGAAACTCTGTTTAAGGCTTTTAACTACCAGAATAGGATTTCCATTAAATTAATGAGAGATGTTAAGAGCTCAATATTCATATCTCTATACAATAAACATAGGGACCAGTGATTCAGTGTTTCCAGGCTGACAGGGACACATTCTTGTTGTGTAGCCTTTTTTTCCCTTGAAATTTGCCCTCCAGGACACCTGAATAGGAAGAGTTGATAAGAAAAGGGCGTGCACTACATCATCATGCAGACCTGCCGTGAGGCAAATTCCTTGCTACGGGGTTACTTCAGACCCTTGGACATTTTATTAACATTTATGTATTTGAACTGATTCACCATCCAATTCCAAAGGATTTTGGATGGTGTACAAAACTGGAAAATTCGTAAAAGCAGATAGAACGTCAAACCAAATGGGCCACCGGATTAAAATAATTTCGTAGGCCAGAAAAATCAAGTAAAACCGGGTGTCAAGATTGAGTTGCTAAGGTGCTTGCTAGCCTCTCTCCTACTCAACTTGCCATAGAAACAGGGGGGGAGGGGAAGCCTGGGAGAAATGGGATTTTAAGAAGCCGTCTACAGACCGTGAGAACCAAGGTCACAAAAGCAGGTGTCTGACAGAGAAGTTGGACTGTTATCATACCAAACCAAAGAAACATGATTAGGCAGCATGAATGCTTGGTGGGTGGGGGTCATGAAGAATGATTGTTAACTAACCAGATTTTCAAGCGGGAAACTTAGAGCTGATTTTGTTTCTTCAGTACCGAGATGTGTATTCAATAAAGTTTATGTTTTACGGCACCGTAGAGTTTCCTCAATGGTGAATTCGCTAGTCGGACTGTTGACACGAGGGCCCTAAAGAAACAATAACACATTTTTTTATCTTTAATCGATTGTATCTTTATCTTTATCACCCATTTCTTCTGACCTTCTACCAACACTCTGAGAATTAATGCTTTTCTCCTCCTTTGATCTCTTTCACGATGATGACGAGGACTTGATGAGGACTCGTGCAGAAATCAACCTGAGATCTCCCCCCCCCCACACACACATACACATTCAATTCTACTCAGTGAGAGCATCTCTGACATCCCAAACTCAGAAGCAGCTGCTCGTTTTCACCCTGTATCAGAAAAGGGGAGGTTGCATTCTGCAGCCTGTCGTTCCTAATTCCATTTGTAAAGAATTCTGCCAGCCCCACACAAAAGGATGCTGACATCTGCTTACAGCAGCCAGGCTAATGCTGAACTGGGAAATAATTCAGCCACTCAGACGAAGGTTTTACCCCAGAGACTGACAGGATCGCTTTCTGTAGAATTGCCCATTCAGCACAACTTGAGGTGGAGAACCGCAACTTCAGAATGCAGGACTCATTTTCCTTACGGCTACTTCTAGCCCCACTTTTCATCCAGCCCAAGAGAGTTTTGCTGCCTGAAATTGTGGCAGTCCAGGAAGCTAACACAAATCAACCAAGAAATAAGCAAGAATGTCTTTCTCAGATGGTAGTAAGTGAGAAGTGATGTGCTAGTGGGTTTATTTTACCTCCCTAACACTAGACTCTGGTTTCACATAGCATATTTAACCAGGCTAAGAACTGGCGGATGTCCCAAAGATGCTTTTTCAAACAGCAACTGGACTTTGTTTTCCCTCGAAGACGTTTCACTTCTCATCCAAGAAGCTTCTTCAGTTCTGAAGAACAGAACAGAACTGAATAGAAATGAATCTGAGGGGTATTTGTGGGGCTGCCACAAAGAGGAGGGGGTCAACTTATTTCCCAAAGCACCAGAAGGCAAGACAAGAAACAATGGGTGGAAACTAATCAAGGAGAGAAGCAACCTGGAATTAAGGAGTAACTTCCTAACAGTGAGGACAATTAACCAGCGGAACAGCTTGCCTTCAGAAGTTATAGGTGCTCCATCACTGGAGGTTTTTAAGAAAAAATTGGACAGCTACCTGTCTGAAATGGTGTCAAACTTGCAATGTCACATGACATGTTACGACATATCGTGACTTTTTCTCCATTGCTGGCAATGGGGTGGGTACGGTTTCAGCATGACGCATCCGGTCTGATGGCCGGCAGTTTGGATCCCCTTGTATAGGGTCTCCTGTTTGAGCAGGGGGTTGGACTAGAAGACATCCAAGGTCCCTTCTAGGTCTATTCTGATTGAAGAATTGAAGTATTGGATGAGAAGCAAAACATCTTCAAGGAAAAACAAGAGTACAGAGAAGAGCAACAAAGATGATTAGGGGACTGGAGGCTAAAACATATAAGGAACGGTTGCTAGAATTTGGTATGTCTAGTTTAATGAAGAGAAGGACGAGGGGGGACAGGATAGCAGTGTTCCAATATCTCAGGGGCTGTCACAAAGAAGAGGGAGTCAACCCCTTCTCCAAAGCACCTGAAGGCAGGAGAAGAAGCAACGGATGGAAACTAATCAAGGAGAGAAGCAACCTAGAACTAAGGAGAAACTTCCTGACAGTTAGAACAGTTAACCAGTGGAACAATCTGCCTCCAAAAGCGGTGAATGCTCCAACACTGGAAGTTTTTAAAAAGAGACTGGATGGCCATTTGTCTGAAATGGTGTAGGATTTCCTGCCTGAGCAGGGGGTTGGACTCGATGACCTCCAAGGTCCCTTCCAACTTTATATTATTATTATTATTATTATTATTATTATTATTATTATTATTATTATTATTATTATTATTATTATTATTATTATTATTATTATTATTATTATTATTATTATTAAGTCCAGTTGCCTTTTAAAAAAGCGTATTTGGGACAACCGTGACCTGGATGACTGAGAACCTCTGGCAGATAGACTTTCCAAACAAGTTGGATTGATTTAAACCTTTGGGCATAAGATGTTGTACAAACTCAGGTTGGCAAACGAATTTAGGATTTAGTGGAGTGTGCACACTCACCAAATTGAGCGTAGTGTACAAACTCTGGCAGTGCAACCTCTTTGAAATTCAGCCAAGCATCTCCAAAACCATCAGCAACTTCACAGTGTGCAGCCCAATGGAGATTGTGTTCTGACATGAAATTCTGGTCGGTGCCAACCAGGTTAGCCAGGAAAGTTGCTGCAAGCCAATGAAGACAAGTCAGAAGTTCACCGTATGCTTTTACAAGTTCGGAGAGGACAGGGAAATTGAAGGCTCATTCCAGCCCTTCCTTCACCCTCTGACTTACTGAGTTTTCCTGCCCAACCCTATCACTCCTCATTTTATCCAGCTCCAGTTTTATGAAATGTGCTCACATGTTCATGTTTGCAGCCAAAATGTTCTGTCACTGTTGACGTCTATTCTTTGATGTGCAGATGAGCATTTGAATAGCCATCTGTCCACCAAAACTGGAGAGATGCTGGCTGCAATAATGAAAACAGTAGCAAAGTTTACTGCTGGATTTGGCCTTCCAGAATTTTCAATTGGTCTCTAAGCTCTTTTATCTCTCTGTGAATTACATACATTTGCACTACATAGCCAAACAGGTCTTATACCACTATTATAATTTATTATAATTTTAGACCAGGGCACTAAATGGCTAATTATTGTGGTTGGTGTATTTATTTGGTGACTGTAAGGCTAACATAATGCTGTTCATCACTGGCTCCGTCGCCATCTGTGCTTTTTTTTTAATTTTTAAATCGACCCATATTTCCATTGTCTTGGGGGGCTTAATTAATGCTTGCATGCAAAATACATTTTTATGTGGTATTTACATCTCACCACATTATCTTTTTTTTTAATGGCTCATGTGCTAGAATTTGTGAAAAATAAACGAAATATGTTTATATGGCCAGAGCAGCATATTCACATGATAAACTGTTTCATCCAAGTCAAACAGGGCTTTTCCCAAAGAACTGTGGACTAGTGGAAGGACACTTTGCTATCTGTTTCTCCTTACAGAATCCTTCCTGTTGTACTGTTATTCATTGTCTTATATTAGTTATGTTGTTCCCAGTTTTATGCTCCCATTTGTATGATACATTGCACCATTATTTAGGATCGGAACCTCTTATCAAGGCATTTTGGGTGCCTAAATTCTTAATTATTTTTAGATTCTGTTATACTCATTGTTTTTGTCTTATACACATATACATATATCAAGAAGGATGTAAGACTTCTTTTATTCAATTGTTGTTACTATCCGGCCTCGTGGCTTTAATAAATAAATATGATTTATATTGTATGGATGGATACTCTGCTTTTTGTACTATCCTTGTACACTGGATTCATTCACATCCATCTTTGCAGATCAGGTGCCTTCAAGGATTGTTATTTTAATTCTACTTTAATAATAAGAGTTAGGGTTGGGAAGAGATTAGAACATGTTTTACACTTAGAACATAGAATGATAGAGTTGGAAGGAGATTTTCTAGTCTAACCCCCTGCTCAAGCAGGAGACCCTATACCATTCTGGACAAATGGTTGTGCAGTCTCTTCTTAAAAACATCCAGGGATGGAGCACCCACAACTTCTGAAGGCAAGCCATTCCACTAGTTTAATTTCTCCTTCATTCCAGGTTGGACCTCTCTTTAATGAGCTTCTATCCAATGCTTCTTGTCCTGCCTTTAAGTGCTTTGAATAACAGGTCAACCCCCTCCTCTCTGTGTCAGCCCCTCAAGTACTGGAAGACTGCCCTCATGTCATGTCTCTTATAGACTAGACATACCTCTTTCTCTTATATACTAGACATACCTTGTTCCCTCAACATTTCATTGTATGGTTTAGCCTCCTTTTGCTCTTCTCTGCATTCTTTCTAGGGTCTCAATGTCTTTTTTTGTATCATGGTGACTAGAACTCAATGCAGTGTCCCATCTTGTACCATCTTTGCAAACGAGTAGAGTAGAATAGAGCTGGAAGGGACCTTGGAGGTCTTCTAGTCCAGCCCCCTGCTTGAGCAGGAGAACCTATACCATCTCAGACAAGTGACTGTCTAGCCTCTTCTTAAAAACCTCCAGTGATGGAGCGCCCACAATTTCTGGTGGCAAGCTGTTCCACTAGTTAATTGTCCTCACTGTCAGGAAGTTTCTCCTTAATTCCAGGTTGCTTCTCTCTTTGGTCAGTTTCCAACCGTTGTTTCTCGTCCTGCCCTCTGGTGCTTTGGAGAATAGTTTGACCCCCTCTTCTTTGTGGCAGCTCACAAAGTACGCACTGCTCTGGACTACACGGAGCTTTCCCTTCAACAAGAGCATTGGATTTTATGGATTCTGAAGATTGGCATCTTGCAAAGTGGTGCAGATCAGCTTTGAAAGCACCCGAGTCATCAGACCAATTTGAATCAGAAATCGAGGCCCGTCCCGTTTGGTTCAGTCTTTCAATCTGACACTTCTGGTTCAGTTTGCCAACTCAATTCAGCTGGCAGAGGCAATTCAATTCCCTTCAAATGAAATGAACTGAATTGAAACCTCACACAACCCTAATATCTTTCCATCTTTTTTTGCCTTTTAAAGGCCCCGCAGAAACAAAACCTCAAATTAAACGAATCTTCCTTCTCAGTGATAAATTAAGAAATAATCCCGGCAATCATTGAAAGAACAGATTAATCGTTAATTGGATTAAAAAGGGCAGCAAAAAAAAGTTTGCACCAATAAA
The DNA here is from genome assembly GCF_001527695.2 of Protobothrops mucrosquamatus. Classification (NCBI taxonomy): domain Eukaryota; kingdom Metazoa; phylum Chordata; class Lepidosauria; order Squamata; family Viperidae; genus Protobothrops; species Protobothrops mucrosquamatus. The sequence continues at coordinate 97,706 of NW_015389144.1, read as the reverse complement.
AAAATCCCTCCTATGAAAACGTAGGTATCACCAGAACCCTTCAATTCATATTTTTGCCATTTTTCCCCTCCCTAGGCTGAGATTTGCAAAAGAATAAATGTGCTTTGACTGGGCCAGAATTCCCATCCTAGGGCATTTTTGCTTAAAAATGCTGACCAGGAGCAATTCTTCAGCTTCTGTTTTCTAAGCCCCGATGAGCTTTTCCGACAAAGATTGGCTGCCTGCCCGATTAGAATAAAGATTTCACTGCTTTTTTATTCCCGATCTGAAAAACCAGACCCAACCAAATGTACCACCCTTTGTTTTAAAAGAAAGAAATCCATCCAGAAGCCAGTTTATTGTCACATATATCACAAAGAGAGAGAGAGAGAGAGAGAGAGAGAGAGAGAGAGAGAGAGAGAGAGAGAGAGAGAGAGAGAGAGAGAGAGA
>NW_015389144.1:82350-97177 GCF_001527695.2 Protobothrops mucrosquamatus | reverse complement strand
AGAAATGAACTGTGAAACCCAATTAATGAAAGAACTGAACCGGGTGGCAGTAAATGGTTCCGTCACAGCTGCCGTTCGTGTAATGGTTGCGTCTTCTCTCTCCCTGTAATGTCTGGCTGGAGAGCCATTAGCCAGCCGTCTTTTGCGGAAGGCGTCCTGTGCCTGAATTTTGATGAATGGCAGACCAAGGAATAGGCCGGAGCGCTGTTTCGTCAGGTTCCTTGAAAAAACATGATCAGAAGACATGTCTTTTATCCTACTTTTCCCCCCCTTCCATTGTAGGGGGGGGAATTGTAGGACTGTGTGACTAGGGCGAAAATGATGATGATGAAGCTGGATATGTAACAAAATAAATAACAGAATATCAGTGTTGTAAGGGACCTTGGAGGTCTTCTAGTCCAGCCCCCTGCTCGAGCAGGAGAACCTATACCATTTCAGACAAGTTGCTGTCCAGTCTCTTCTTAAAAGCCTCCAGTGATGGAGCACCCACAACTTCTGAAGGCAAGGCACAGCACTGATTCCATTGTTCTCACCATTAGAAAATTTCTCCTTAAGTCCAGGTTGCTCCTCTCCTTGATTAGTTTCCATCCATTGTTTTTTGTCTTGTTTTCTGGTGCTTTGGAAAATAGGTTGACCCCTCCTTTTCTTTGTGGCAGCCTCTCAAATACTGGAACACTGCTATCATGTTACCACTGGTCCTTCTTTATTTATTTGGGGAAGACAAAATGATTTCCCCTACAAGTTGATGTTAAAAGGAAAAATGGAATTGATCTTTTCAAGCATGTCTTTTTTGGAAGATCACATCCTTTTTTTCTACAATTGATAAGTAAAGTAGGGAAAAGTTTTAAATGTGCCCTGTTTTACACATGCACCATGGGAGGGTGGTTGAGGGTTCCACATGCCTCAAAACATACAGCCAGCACTGAAATACTGTTGGATTTACAACCACAGTTGGGACAAGAATTTCAATCATTAAGCACTGCAGTCATTAAAGATAGTCATCAGGTGACCATTTTACAACTATTTTTACTATGGTTGTTAAGCAAATTAGATGGTGGTTAAGTGAAACTGGTTTCCCCCAATAACTTTGTTGGTCAGAAGCTGATTGAGAAGGTTGCAAATTGTGATCACATGACAACAAAACACCACAACCATTGTGAATGCAAGCTGGATGCTAAATGCCTGAGTTGCGATCACATGACTCTTTGGGGATGGTCTGATAGTCATAACTTTAAGGACCAGTCATAAGCCACCTTTTCCAAGACCGTTGTAACTTCAAATTGTTGATAAACTAAGGGTCATAAGTCAGGGATTACTTTTAAGGAAGAGACTTTGTCTTCTGTGCTTAAGTTAAACTAATCTCCCCACTCCATCAGTCACTAGAAAAAAGAAGAAAGGGTTAAGTAAGACCATCATATTTGAGCTCCAAAATATGAGAGGAATGATATAGGTAGAACTTCAAACATAGAAGTCATGTGTTGTCAATATGAACTCCAATAAAAGCCAGGTATTTAGATTGGGATCTCAGTAATCTTAAAATCATACGATCATAGAACTGGAAGGGACCTTGGAAGTCTTCCAGTCCAACCTCCTATACAAGGCAGAGATCCCACACCATTCTGGACAAATGGTTGTCCAATGTCTTCTTGAAAACCTCCAGTGATGGAGCACCCACAACTTCTGAAGAAAAGTCATTCCACTGATTAATTGTTCCAACTGTTCTCCTTAGTTCCAGGTTGCTTCTCTCCTTGATAAGTTTCCATCCATTGTTTCTTGCCTTGCCTTCAAGTGCTTTGGGGAATAGGTTGCCCACCCTCTTCTTTATGGCAGCCCCTCCAGTATTGGAACACTGCTATCATGTCACCCCTAGTCCTACTTTTCATTAGACTAGAAGTCTGGCATCCCATGAACAAAGACCAGGACATTACTACAAGGCTTCGTATATTTACTAGGTTCTTCTTCATGGGCTAGGCAGGTAAAATGTTGCCATATTATTTAATCATTTAGCACAATCTCTGCCATTTTTTAAAAAACAAATAAGTTTGGGTTCCCGCATCATTTGGAAGAGGACACATTAGTTGATCCCTAGTTTAAGTGGTGGTCCTCAAAAGCTTCTGATGAGGAAGTAATAAATTGCAGAAAAGGATGGGCTGAACACAAGTAGTTTAGTTGTTCAATTTCTCTTGAGTAGCCTTTTGGAAGGACTCACTCAAATTGTAGCCTTTTTCTTACTTGAATACCATTTGGTTTGCAGGCCTTTTAAAACGTCGCCTTCAGCAAAGCAAGAAAAGGTTGAGAAGCTCTGAACAGGAAGGAAAAAACAAATCTCTCTTAACCCCAGAGTGGTGTGAAAAGGTTGGGTGAAGGTGAGGAGGACTCCACGCTAAGCACTTGCCACCCAGTTGCCCATTCTGAGCTCAGCCTACTGTGTCATCGCCAATAGCCCTTTTTATCAAGATAAATCTTGTGTTGTTCCGAAGGATATTAATAAATTACCGGGTAATGAAAAATGTGAGAAGAGCCACACTCCAGCATCAAGGCCCAATGATTACTTTGATAGATGCACTGGCAAGTTTTTCCTGACAAGGCAGAAATGAAAACACACAACACGGAGACCTTTAACGGTGACCTCGGAGGAAAACAGGAGTTACCGAATGATAGAGAAATGGAATGGGAAAAGAGAAGCTCTCAGGCGGTGGATGTCAACTGCCAGACAGATGGGCCAGCCCGATCAACTGATCATTGAGTTTACTGTCAAAGGCAGGAACAAGGGAAACAGGCATTGTGCAGTTAGCACAAGAGCCAGTATTAGATGCTCTGATAAGAAAATATCCCATCACAGACAAGTCTTCCTAATTTAACTAGCAGATGCAGCTTATTGTGCCCTTGGAAATTTTATTTGAAGGAGGGAATAAAGGTCTCAAAGACCCTATTCCAGACATGTCAAACTTGCGACGTCACATGATGTCGCGCAACGTATCGGGACAGTTTTGCCATTGCCGGCAATGGGGTGGGCGCGGCTTCCCATGGGCCGGCAGTTTGACACCCATGCCCTATTCTATGTAATACCCTTCCCAGATTTGAAGAACATTCTTATCACATCTGTCCATAGTCTTTTCTTCTGATCATTAAATGACGCAGTCCCTTCAATCACTCCTTATAGGACTTGGTGGAAATTAATTTTGGGAGATCCTATTTTATTAAGGTGAGATGACCAGTAGCAACAAGTCAACAAATGTTTTCCAAGTGGGTACTATCTCTTGAGTGAATTGGAGAAATTCACTCTTTTTAAACCTGGCATCAGCAACCTATTTACTATTTTCTGTTGGGACCCATTTTATTCCTGGAAAGAAATGTTCCATCTAAAGAGTAATTTTGGTGAGATATGGGACAAGCAACAATAACACAAGTGATTTTTTTTTTACTGAAACTCTGGGAGTCCACAAGTCTTAAAGTTGCCAAGTTTGGAAGCCCCTGGTCTTAAGGGACAGGGACAAAAAGGAAGAATCATTCCCAAGGCAAGATAAAAGGAACTTAAGGGCAAAGCGAGCAACTGTCTCACACAAGCCCCTCTCTATTAAACACAAAAATCCAGTGTGGTGGGGGTCCTATTTAGTTTTTCAAGATTCTGCAAATCTAGCCTTACCGTAAAAGCAGCTGTCAAGGTTCCGATTGATGAACCCAACCAAGCAAACACCTTGGAGACATTCCAATCTCTTAATGTAAAACTTTATTGAGTACATCACTTGGGCACTAATGAAAGCAAAACCAGCTCTGGCGAGACCCCTCCTAAATCCATATAGCAGTGATGGCAAACCTTTTAGAGACCGAGTGTCCAAACTGCAACCCAAAACCCACTTATTTATCACTGGGTGCCAGGTGTGCATGGCCTACTGGGTGGGCATGGCTGTGGTGGTCATGGCAGATTGGGTGGTGTGGCCAAAGTGGGCATGGTCACCTCAATGTTGCTCATGGGGAGATCCAGGGGGGTGAGCAGGGTTGGGGGAGATCCAGCGGGTCTCTGGCAGGTGGGGCAGGAAGCAGGAGGCTTGTCCTGCAGGGTGAGTGAGGCAAGGCAGGGGTGCCATTGCCATGGGGCAAGGCAAGGGCTTGGACGGCTGCTGCCTGATACCATCGCCCCCCCCCCACATAGATGCCAGTGAGTGCATGGGGGCCAATGGTGTCTGTCAGCAGCCACAGCCTGCCAGCCCCTCAACTGACGCACTCTGGGGCTCCACAGCCTGCCACCAGCAGTTCCAAGAAGCCGCCTCTGAGCTGGACGGCTGGCAGACAGCTGAGGAGGTGATGCAGTGGGTCGTGCCCAGTAAAAGGAGAGCATGCAAGGCCAGGAGGGATGGGACGGGGGGGAGGGAAACCAGCCATGTCAGGATGCATCCAGCCATGTGGGACCTCAGCGAGTTAGAGGCGGCTGGTTGAAGAGGGGCAGTTGCCGTCTCTGGGGCATGGCGCGCGTGCCCACAGAGAGGGCTCTGAGTGCCACCTCTGTCATGCGTGCCATAGGTTCGCCACCACTGCCATATAGTAAAAGCATTGAATTCTTCCTCTTCCCTCTGGTCCTGGTCATGATGCCCAATCAAGTGGAAAAATATTGTTATGAGAAAGCATCTCTAGATCTGGCTAGATACCTGGTGTAACGTCCTTGAGCCTCAGGGTCTGGCTTCTTAATCTTTGAAGTCTGCATTTCAAATTTCTCTCCTACCCCCAAGTTTGTTGGCAAGCTGAGAAGCAAAATTTGTCACACCAGCAAAACTGTGCTTCAAAACTTGACAGCAGCACTGACTTGCATGGGCATGGGTTTCCTAGTCTGGTCTACCTTGACCCCCTTCCAATTCTACGATTCATCAGAAATAATCAGAATAACAGAGTTGGAAGGGACTTTGGAAGTCATCTAATCCAATCCTCTGCTCAAGCAGGAGACCCTATGCCATTCCAGACAAATGGCTGTCCAATATTTTCTTAAAAGTCTTCAGCAATGGAGCACTCGCAACTTCTGGAGGCAAGCTGTTCCACTGATTAAGTCTTCTCACTGTTGGATTCTGTTAGAAGTGAGTTTTTAAAGCCTTCAACTTATTCTCCAGCTCAGGTTAATGTCTGTATTGCAGGAGAAGATCCACCTTGTTTCTATCTAGTCATTTTTAGTAGCACATCCACCCCACCCAAACCCTTTGTGCAATTTCTCTTTAAAGTTTGCAAAAGGAGTTTTATCCTTTCTAATCTTCTGGCATAGCAGTATCCAGTAACTCAAGACTATACCATGTGGTTGTATGACAGCGTTTGACCTTGCAATCCTCCAAAAAGAGAAGGAGAGGGCTAGCTGTGAGGCAGGATTTTTATTTATTTCCAAATAAATAGTAGTAGCTATCTGAAGTCTCAAAGCAGCTGCTTCATGGTCTTCTTCACATGCATAGAAGAGTATTAGTAGACCTTGACTTACAACACTTCATTTAGTGACTGTTCAAAATTACAATGGCACTGAAAAAAGTGACTTATGACCATTTTCCACACTTATGACTGTTGCAGCATTCCCATGGTCACGGGATCAAAATTCAGACACTTGGCAACTGGCTCATATTCAGTGCTTTTTTTCTATAAAAAAAAAAAGGTGCCGGAACTCACACACGTCATACAACCTGCCTTGCCTACCCTACAAGGTTCCATCCAAAAAAGGTGCCGGAACTCCGTTCTGGGCATTCTATGAGAAAAAAAGCCCTGCTCATAGTTATGATAGTTGCAGTGTCCCAGGGTCATGTGATCCCCTTTTGCTACCTTCTGACAGCCTGCACAGTGGACCCAGGGCAGAAAACATCCTGCAACCAAGAAGGCTCCACAGCCATTTTCACTACTCAGGTGACCCTGAGGACACAGATAAACCTCCAGGTGGTCTCAAATGACCAGCTGTCTGCAAGGACTATAAATATCCTTCCATTCCCCACCATCCAGTCAGAGCTGAAGAAGCTTCTTGGATAGGATGCAAAATGCCTTCAAAGAAAAAAACAAGAAAGTCCAGTTGCCTCCTGAAAAAAGCACTTTTGGGACAACCCTGACCTGGATGACTGAGAATCTCTATAGACCTCCTGACAAGTAAAATCAATGAGGAAGCCGGATTCACTTAACAAGCACGTTACTAACTTAAGAACTGCAGTGATTCACTTAACAGCTATGGCAAGAAAAATTGTAAAATGGCACAAAACTCACTTACCAAATGTCTCGCTTAACAACAGGAATGTTGGGCTCAGTTGTGGTGATAATTTAGAGGACTACCTGTACTCTGGAGACTTGTTTGTTCGAGAATATGAAAGCCCTAATACAGACCCCCCCAACACACACACACGTTAGGGAAAATGGGATCAGGATAAGGGAATATGGGGCAGAAGGGCCCCCATATTCATCACGGCCCATCATGCCAGGCACCTCTGTGTCCATACAAGATGCGGGTTTTTTTGCACCCCAGCAATAAACCGTTGTGCTGGCATGCATGAGCAAGTGCTTCTCCTGAGGCCTCTGAAATTCAGCTTCGTAAATCATCAAAGGGGTTCTGAGTCAAATTTATTTCAAGTGTGACTAGCAACCATTTCACGGGGGATGCTGTACATCTCTCACCTTAAAGCAGAGAGAAAATGGCAGAATAAATCAGTTGAAGTGCTTGTTTGAACCTCGATTTGCTATTTCCTCTTATGTACACAGCGGAAGCAAGTCTCTCTAAGGCCCGTCAAAACGGTCTCTCCTGGGACAGTTGCCCCAGTTGGTCTGATGAGGCAAAGCATTCCTCGGTAGAACGGAGCTGGTTGAGTTCGCCTGCCCTTCTGGGTCAGGGGAAAACCCAGATCACCTAACACGGTTAATCCAGCCTTTTGTCTCGATTAAAAGTTCATCAATAAATGGTTATTTAGGAGAAAGATCAGATCCATAGTATCTATCCATCCCTAAGAATATCATTCCAAAGCTTTTTTTTTATTGATATGGCCATGTCAAGAGCAAAAAAATCATTAATATACTATCAATAAAGGAAAATACTTGTAGCTCAGGGTTGAAATGAAAAGTCCTTGGTGCCTTCTGAGCTTGGTTGTTTTCTTGCAGATGTTTCACTACCCAAACTAGGTAACATCATCAGCACTGGGTAACAAAACATCTGCATGAAAACCACCAAGCTCAGAGAGCAATAAGCACCCCACAATCTTCCTCCTCCTCCTCCTCCTCCTCCTCCTCATGTTACCTAGTCTGGGTGATGAAACATCTGCAAGAAAAACACCAAGCTCAGAGAGCTCCAAGGATCCCTCATATATTACCAAGTTAGAGTGGGGAAGCTCTTTAGTTGACATTTCTCTACATCAGAGATCTCAATATGATGTTCCTTGGAAGTGAAACATCTCCTTGGAGGTCTCCTTGGAAGTGGAGCATCTCCTTGGAGACCTCCTTGGAAACCATTCCAGGAAGTGAAGTGGCTAATCAACAGAGCATAGTGGCTGTGCGCTTTTAGGTCTGTTGATCACAGTAGCATCTGCACATCACAAACCATATGCAAAAGGTCACTGACAGTCAGCAGATTGTCCAAATGAAGCAGATCCACTGACCCTGATTCACATCAAATCAGATCTTTAGGCAGTCAGTGAGCACAGTTGTGTGCAGTCCCAAAAAGACAACAGAAACAAATAAATGGAATGTTACATAACCACAACAAATAAAATGTTGGAAAATATAAGAAATAAACTCTTGGTTGAGGCAGAGCAATATAGAATTCTTAAATTACGACACCAGAATAGAGCTGGAAGGGACCTTGGAGGTCTACTAGTCCAACCCCCTGCTCAAACAGGATACCCTATACTATTTCAGGCAAGTGACTGTCCAGTCTCTTCTTAAAAACCTCCAGTGATGGAGCACTCACAACGTCTGAAGCAACTTCTGTTCCACTAGTTAGAATAGAATTAGAATAGAATAGAGCTGGAAGAGACCTTAGAGGTCTTCTAGTCCAGCCCGCTGCTCAATCAGGAGAACCTATACCATCTCAGACAAGTGACTGTCTAGCGCCTCTTCTTAAAAATCTCCAGTGGATGGAGTGCCCACGATTTCTGGAGGCAAGCTTTTCCAGTGGTTAATTGTCCTCACTGTCAGGAAGTTTCTCTTTAATTCCAGGTTGCTTCTCTCTTTGTTCAGTTTCCATCCATTGTTTCTTGTCCTGCCCTCTTGTGCTTTGGAGAATTGTTTGACCCCCTCTTTTTTGTGGCAGCCCCTCAAATATTGGAATACTGCTATCACGCCTGTCCTGTTTCTTCTTTTCTTTAGACTAGCCAAACCCAAGTCCTGCAGCCGTTCTTTGTATGTTTTAGTCTCCAGGCCTTTGATCACCTTAGTTGCTTTTCTCTGATTTTTTCCCAAACTCTCAACATCTTTTTTGTGATATGGTAACCAAAATTGACTGCAGAGTTGTAAGGGAGCTTGGAGGTCATCTAGTCCAAACTGCTGCTCTCACATGAGACCTATTGTCATGGTTCTGATTAGGGGAATATGTCAATGCTGCTAACATTGGATGTTCTTGCTTTGACCCTATATTATTTCTGATAAATGACTTCCAGTCTCTTCTTAAAAGCCTCCAGTGATGGGGCACCCACAACTTCCAAAGGAAAATTGTTACACTGGTTAATTGTTCTTACTGTTAGGAATTTTCTCCTTAGTTCTAGGTTGCTTCTCTCCTTGGCTAGTTTCCATCCATCGTTTCTTGTCCTGTCTTCTGGTGCTTTGGAAAATAAGTCGAGCCCCTCCTCTTTGTGGCCACCCTTCAAATACTGGAATACTGCTATCATGTCACTCCTAGTCTTTCTTTTCTCTAGACTACATATGCCCAATTCTGCAATCATTCTTCATATGTTTTAGCTTCTAGGCCCCTAACCATTTTTGTTGCTCTTCTCTGTACTCTTTTCAGAGTCTCAACTTCTTTTTGGTATTGGGGTGACCAAAACTGGATGCAATATTCTAAGTGTGGTCTTACCAAGGCTTTGTAGAGCGATAGTAGAACTTCACATGATCTTGATTCTATCCTTCTGTTAATGAAACCTTGAACCAAGGACTCAATTGCTAAGAACTCCATTGAGAAACCAAGGAAAACCCACCATGAGTGGATCTAAATATCCAAGCTGCAATTTCATTGTTCTGTGTTGCCCCGTGCATTCCCCCCCCCCCAAAAAAAGGGCTGTAAATGGTTTAACATAAGATAAGCAAGGCAAAATAGATCAGCCTGGACTCAGTGATGTGGTACCTACCTACCTACCTACCTACCTACCTATCTATCTATCTATCTATCTATCTATCTATCATCTGTCTGTCTATCATCTATCTATATTTAAAAGAAACTTCCTTTTTATAAAACAATCTAATAACATCTAGTAGATGCCCCCAAACTAAACATGTAGGTATTGAGAGACCATAAAAAGTGCAAATCAACATATATGGTCCTTGTGTCATTTTCTGAATCGCATTCTTGGAAAGAAAAAATAAAAACATCTACCATGGAATAATGAATCAAAATCAAACCCAGCAAGACTACTTGGATCAATTCAAGCACCTTTTTACCAAGAACTGAACATTCCCCATAATAGAAAAATATTACTTGAGGAACAATCTAATTAAGCAATAAAACAAAAAAAATGTTTCTGAGACATTATTGACTGTTGCACTATGAAGTCAGGATACAACCTAACCAAATTTTTGTTTCCTTCTCTGACACAAGCTCCCAACTTGTTTTATTTTACCAATAAAATGGGAGTATATCAAAAGCTTTCCTTTTACTGGGCTTTGTAATTTCTCCATTTGTAAATTAGGATATATTTACATCAGATTATTAGTGCATTTATAAGGCTGGATGTTTAAATCTGAAAAAGTATCGTATAAGGTGAACAGAATGGAAAGGGGGAAAGTAATCAAAGAATTTTATCGCATATTCTTCCCTTTAATGGCTTTCCTTATGTTGGAAGAAGATGTTACATTTTAACATAATAATAATAATAATAATAATAATAATAATAATAATAATAATAATAATAATAATAATAATAATAATAATAATAATAATAATAATAATAATAATAATAATAATAATAATAAAGTTGGAAGGGACCTTGGAGGTCATCTAACACAAGCCCCTGCTCAGGCAGGAAACCCTATACCATTTTGGACAAATGGCCATCCAGTCTCTTCTTAAAAACTTCCAGTGTTGGAGCATTCACAGCTTCTGAAGGCAGGTTGTTCCACTGGTTAATTGTTCTAACTGTCAAGAAATTTCTCCTTAGTTCTAGGTTGCTTCTCTCCTTGAGAAGCACCTTATTAATTCCAATTTTCCACCCAAACTTCAGATTTGCTAATCAGCTGTTGTTTTTAATGAGGTCCAGATGCTGCTGATTTAAAAATCCAAATGCTCATGAAAGTGTAAGTTTTATTAATTCCAATGATGTATTAGTTAATATATTTTTTTTCCATTACTATTAATGCTATTTCACACTCCTGCCACCACAGAGATAAACAGCTGCTTTATTTGTATATATGGGAGCATGTTTGGTTAAAGGAAAGAAGAAAAATTCTAGTTGAGCCAGAGGCAAAGAAGGAATGCTCTGGAATTGGGTACAACAGTTTCTGTTTAAAGCAGGGGTGTCCAAGCTCAGCAATTTTAAGCCCTGTGTATTTCAGCTCCCAAAGTTCCCCAGCCAGCCATGACTCCAAGAAGTCTGGGAACTGAAATTCACAAAAATTTATTTCAAAGAAGGGGAAACTGTTGTGAGATAGCAAAGCAAATTGCAGCCCAGCATTCAAGGTTTCCCAACATTTTGAAACACAAGACATTTAAAATCTATAGAAGCAAATCCTGAAGAAGACAACGCCATTCATTAAAAAATAATAATAACTGAACCACTCCAAAAAGCAATAAAAAGGACAGTCCCTAGCCAAAATTTATGATCTGGCATTAGTTTGTTTGTTTGTTTGATTGATTTTTATCCTGCCTTTATTACTTTATAACTAACTCAAGGCAGAGAACACACCTAATACTCCTTCCTCCTCTTATTTTCCTCACAACAACAAACTTGTGGTGTAGGTTGGGCTGAGAGAGAGTGACCAGTGCAAGGTCACCCAGCTGGCTGTGAATGCTAAAGCAGAACTCTCAGTTTCCTGATGATTGGCCGAAGTCACCCAACTAGCTTTCGTTCCTAAAGCAGGACTAGAATTCACCATTTCCTGGTGACTGACCCAAAATCACCCAGCCATCTTTCATGCATAAGGTGGGACTACAACTCACCATCTCCTGGTTTCTAACCTGAAGCCTTAACTCAAGGGTCTTCAAACTTGGCCCTTTTATGACTTGTGGATTTCAACTCCCAGAATTCCTCAGCCAGGCACGCTGGCTGCTGAATTCTGGGAGTTGAAGTCCACAAGTCATAAAAGGGCCAAGTCTGAAGACCCCTGCCTTAACCCATAGACCAAACTGACACCCTGTTTTCTTCTTCCTCTTGGTATCACCCGCTGTCGATCAGCCTCCTGCTAGAAAAGTCAGTCTTGGCCTTGGCATCAAATGGATTTCCTGGATTGCAGGAGATTGGTAGCAACTGCAATTGGAAGATGATCACAGGCATTAAAGGGAGGACCCAAGTTGGCATGGATTGCAGAAGGTCATAGAAGGAGGTAGAGCTCGCCATGTAAGCCAATTTCCATTTTGCAATGGGAATTCTGGCTCGATGTTTTTCAAGAGAAGCCTCCAACTCTTGAAGACCCTTTAGGAGTAAAATTAGAATCTCCTAATGCTTCTGACAGAAGCAGTTCCAGCCACTGATCAGACACCTAAATGGATTTCAGAAAAGTCCAGCTATTTAACGTAGAGCTAATTCTTCTTTTTTTTCTGCTGCAGCTCAACATGCGATATTTTCACACTGGATCTCCAATAAATGCCAGCTTTTATTAACCCTCCTCTGATCTGCAAATGGTTTCTATTACAGCGGATAAAGATCTTCTTTTGACATGACCGTTCCTTCCTACACAGTACAAGAAATTCCCCATTAAAATATTAACAAGATAATGAAAATATTACCATTCATTTGAAGTGGCTAAATTACCACCAAAAACTTGTTTCTAAATGTCAAGCTTCCATTTGTCTTCTTACTGCAAATGAAGGCCCACTGTTCTTTGCTCAGCTAATTACACGACTCAAACTCTCCTTTCTAGTAAAGAAAAGAAATTTTGTACAAGCGCAGCCCAGTGCAAAATGCCTGCAGCTAAATCTGAAGCTGGGCAAGGCAATGGGTACAGAGAGTCCTTGACTTACAATCCTCAATGATGCAGTCATCAAGAACTTCAAGGAATATGCCGCCCAAAAAGCCAATGCAATCCTAAGTTGCATTAACAGAGGGATTCAATCATGATCATGTGAGGTATCAATACCCCTCTACAAAGCCTTAATAAGACCACACCTAGAATACTGCAACCAATTTTGGTCCCCACACTATAAAAAAGATGTTGAGACTCTAGAAAAAGTGCAGAAAAGAGCAACAAAGATGATTAGGGGACTGGGGGTTAAAACACATGAAGGAACTGGGCATGGCTAGTCTAGTGAAGAGAAGGACCAGGGGAGACATGATAGCAATGATCCAATATTTGAGGGGCTGTCACAGAGAGGAGGGGATCAATTTGCTATTTTTCAAAGCACCTGAAGGCCAGACAAAGAATAACAGATGGAAACTGATCAAGGAGAGATTCAACCTGGAAATTTTCTGACAGTGGGAACAATCAACCAGTGGAACAGTTTGCCTCCAGATGTTGTGGGAGCTTCATCACTGGAGGCTTTCAAGAAGAGACTGGACTGCCATCTGTCAGAAATGGTGTAGGGACTCCTGCTTGGGCAGGGGGTTGGACTAGATTACCTACAAGGCCCCTTTCAATTCTGTTATTCTAGTCTATTCTGAAAATATAAATCCTTCCATCCTCCACCATTCAGTCAGAACTGAAGAAGCTTCTCGGATGAGAGGCAAAATGTCATCAAGAAAAAGCAATGTCCAGTTGTCGTTTGAAAAAGCATCTTCATGACAACTATGACCTGGATGGCTGAGAATCTCCATAGACAACCATTTCTTTAGTGACCATTTCACTTAAAAAAAGTCACAACCAGTCCTTTTTTTATTATTGTCACAGTATCCTTACAGTCACATGGTCAAAATTTGTGCACTTGGCAATTGACATGTGTTTACAATGATTGTGGCACCAGGGGGGTGTCATGTGATCGCCATTGGCAACCTTCCCAGCCAACGTCTGACAAGCAACAGCAATGGGGAAAGCTGAATTTGCTTAACAACGGCAGTATTCACAACAACTGCTGTGATTCATTTAACAGCCACGGCAAAAAACATATTAAAACTGAGCACAACTCGCTTAACACTCTCCTTGGTTAGCAATGGAAATCCCCAACTGTGGTCATAAGTCAAGGACTACCTGTAGGATGTGGGACCCTGAGCAGAGAAGCACAAATCCTTGTCCATTCTCAGCCATGAAAACCAACTGGGTGGCTTTGGGGCAATGACTCAGCCCAATCTCCCCCAAAGGGCATCTGTTGTAAGAATAACTGGAAAATGGATTGTTATATTCATTGGCATGAATCCCTGTAGGAAAGGTTTATGAACGCATGAATCAATCAATCAGTCAATCAATCAAAAAAGAGATTCAACCTAGAAGTAGGAGAAATTTTCTGACAATAAGAACAATTAATCAATGGCATAGTTTGCCTCCCAGAGTTGTGGATGCTTCATCACTGGAGGTTTTCAAAAATAGGCTGGACAACTATTTGAATGGGATGGTATAAGACTCTTGCCAGGGAGTTGGACTAGAAGACCTCCAAGAGCCCTTTATGCCCTATGATTCTATGTTCTAATATATTGTCTAAGCCATCTTGCTCCTAGTAACCTTACCCTCCCAAAGTTCCTCAGAAGACAGCTGGGTTGTGTCAAAGGAAATCAGAAAATCAAGGCAGTTCAAATGAATATAAAGATTTATTGCAAGCTTAAGCTCTCTACAAGAATCTGAACTACTAACGGTCCAAGCAAATTGGTGGTAAATAAGAGTCAATGGAATTCACGGTGGGCTGGATTTAGCAATCTTGTGGATGCAAAGAGACTCGAGACTGATAATGCATTTGACCCCTTCCCTCAGGCTTAGCCTGGTCATCTACAGGTTGATGCTTTTGGAATCAGGACAAATCAGATTCTGCTCTCATGACTGAAGTTCAAATGAAGTGGGACTCCATCAGTTGGAGCAAGATGCAAGAAAGAACAATTAGTTGCCATTCCTATTTAGAAAAGATAAGATAATCTTGAGCCTGGTGACTCTATGAATAAGCTTATTCTGCCGCAAACAGGGCCACCACTGATAAATTTATAAAAAGAAATTGGATGCCTTTCTGCAACCTCCTACAGAGCTTGTTGCTCACTGGGATCCTTCTAATGGCATAACTAAAGGATGGACTCCTAGCATTGCCTCTTGAGAGAATCCAATCCCCCAAAATAAGGAGAAGAACTCTTCCAGCTGAGAAGCTGAAATTCTCCATTTCAAAATGAGTTTCTTGGTAGGTCTTCAACTAAGGCGTATCTCCCTGTGCATTTAAATGAAGCTGCATAGCAGTCTGACAGAGGTCTTTGATTCCAATTGTGGGACCCCACTGGGACCATATTTAGATGTGGTTTGATAGAGTTTCCTTTCTGGCCTTCTTGTCAGTCACAGGTAATTGAAAATGAAAATGGCTTGAGCAGAAAATGAAAATTGTTGTGTTCTTTGTATTCCCCCCCCC
>NW_015389144.1:77237-78805 GCF_001527695.2 Protobothrops mucrosquamatus | reverse complement strand
TCATGCCCGTTGCTGGTTGGCTAACTAGCAACAGGGTCTTGCCAGCCAATGGAACTGTGTGATTACAAGCCAGGGGAATCCCATAAAAGAGGGCTCCCCTGGCCCAGAGAGCCAGTCCGGATTTACTTGATGCCTTGCCAATAAACCGAGAGCTGACTGTCACTCGACTCGTGTCTTACTGCCTGCGCGATCTAACAAAAATGGCTTGAGCAGAAAGTGAAAATGGCTTGAGCAAAAAGTGAAAATGGCTTGAGCAGAACGCTTATTTGGGTTCTCTGACGTGTGTGTTTTGCAATTAACTGGACAATCTGCAGAGATTGGAAGAGGTCTCTCTGATTTTGCCATCCTATGTTTTTTTTAAAAGTACAAAACAGATGTGGGACAGATGTAGAAGGTTTATTCCTTCCTCTTGGGTTTTGGTGTGAACTACTTCAACCATTACAGTGAAAAGCAACCCTTAGATGGATTTTAAACTTCTCCACAAAGTCCTAGTCAGCACGATCAATCGATTCATCTAGAAGCCTGTTAGGCAGGGAGGAGGTGTATGAGAAAGCAAGATAAAAAGAAAGAAATAGAGATTCTTTTCATTATTGATAGACCCAGCAGATCCTCATCATTAACTCCTATTGTTACATGATTCCAAGAAGGTGTCAAAGGAATCCTGTTCTTCTTTTAGTGGGCTTCTCAGAGTATAGAAGATTTTTGCAGGACTCCAAACAATAAGTATTTTGAGATTTCACTTTTTTCTTTTGAAACAAAATTTAAATAAATGTACATTTATGTACAAAAAAATAAAAAGAAGAGAAAAGAAGGGGAAAAAAAGAAACAAGAAGAGCTAACATTCCACAGATATCTTCATAAAGGGGAGAAAGAAATTCCCATCCACATTGCAGTTTTTATGATTGGGAGAATGTGAAACTGAGGAATTTATCCCACAGGATAAATGTCCTTATAAAGCCTGTATCTTCACATCCTCAATCCTGCTTGTGATGACAAATGTTGGTTGCCACCACAACCCCTTCCCTCCAAAAAACTTCTTATAATTAAGTTTTAAGATATAAACATATTTTAAAATATAAATTTATATTTAAGTTTTATATTTAATGGATTAAGTCTAGTCTAGTGAAAAGAAGGATGTGGTGATAGCAGTGTTCCAATATTTAAGGGACTCCTCCAAAGACCAGGGGGAGGTCCACCTATTCTCCAAAGCACCAGAGGGCAGGACAAGAAACAATGGATGGAAATTAATCAAGGAGAGAAGCAACTGAGAATGGAGAAATTTCCTAACAGAGAGAAAAATTAACCAGTGGAACAAATTGCCTTCAGAAGTTATGGGTGCCCCATCACTGGAGGTTTTCAAGAAGAGACTGGACAGCTATTTGTCTGGAATGCAGTGTTCCAATATTTGAGGGGCTCCTACAAAGATGAGAGGGGTCAAACTATTTTCCAAAGCACCAAAAGGCAAGAGAAGAAACAAGGATGGAAACTAATCAAGGAGAGAAGCAACCAGTAACTAAGGAGAAATTTCCTAAATTATTTCTTCTTCTCCTTCTCCATCCCCTCCTCCT
>NW_015389144.1:71917-76284 GCF_001527695.2 Protobothrops mucrosquamatus | reverse complement strand
TCCTCTTCTTCTTCCTCCTTTTCCTCCTCCTCCTCTCCCTCCCCCTCCCTCTTCCCCTCCCCCTCTCCTCGTCCTCTTCCTCCTCCTCTTTTTCTTCCTCTTTCTCCTCTTCCTCCTCCTTTTCTTCTTCTTCCTCCTCTAATTCCTCTTCTTCTTTCTTCTCTTCCTCCTCTTCCTCCTCCTCTTCTTCCTCCTCCTCCTCCTCCCATATTCCCCCCTATATACTACATTGTATTTTCCCCATATTTCCTAGCCACAATTTCCCTTTGGATCTTTTATTTTGACCATCAGTAAACAATCCTAGCCAACCAGGGATCACGTGATGCTCCTGATCCTGCCACAACATATGCTGATATCCCCAAGGATAAACAAAACTAATTTATAATGAAGACTACCCTTAGAGTTCAAGATTAACCATGCAATCAGATATTCAAATCAATTTCCTATAGGGCAAGGAGAAAAGCCAGACTTACAGATCATCCCAATTGGACAGATGACCTTATGTGGTGCCAGCAGTTGCCAGCTTTGTTATCAGGAGAATTCCTTCCATGGCCATAGTGCAAGGAACTACCCAACTCTGCTTTGAAATCCTGTGCAAACGTTCCTTCCAGTTTAAAAGGTTTTAAAGCAGACTCAGTGTGACTTCAGACTTTCTGCTTGCTTCCTGAAACACCTACAGGGCTCATTAATTTAATTACAGCTGTTTTATCTCCCCCCCCCTCTTTCATTCTTTCTTCCTTTCTTCCCTTAGAGCTGATTTCATACCAAATGCAGAACGATGCCAGCCGTAAACTATTGTTCCATTATTAATGGGATCTGTAATTGTTAGTATGAAGCTCTTTTTCTTCTACCACCAGCAGGCAAGGAAGTTGCCCAGGCTGCATACAAAATGAGAAGGCACCCAGAAAGGAATAAAAAAGAAAGCAATCCAACCAGGTGATTTGGAAACTAACTATAGAATTCCCACCTCATTGTTTTTTGAACAGTGCTAGATTATTTACAATCTCTCGCAAATGAAGGTCCACACTTTTTTTTTCTCCAGGCTGAGGAACAGACTTACAATGCTTGGGGCTACTCTTTCCCCAAAACTTTGCAAAGGGCCAAGTCAAAACTGGAGGTACCTACCATGGAGTAGTGAGCATAGCCTGCAGAAGACGAGAGCAATAAAAAAAAGAAAAATAAAAGTATGAAATAAACTGAAACACCAGGAGGCAAAGCAAGAGAAGAGAAGGAACAGTAGAGTGTAACTGTCATGGGTCTTAAATCTACTTAAACCTTGATGTAATGATGAACTTCTAAAGACTGGTTTTTGAATGCACAGAGTATCTGGGAAAAAAGTGCCGAGAGACACTTTCATCCTTAGAAGAATCCACTCTTTCTTGTATGAGACCCTGCAACCATGATGGCTGTTAAGACGAAAAAGAAACTAAAGATTGACAAGGTGCAGATTTGAAGAAAGCAATGTCTTCTCATATGTTGCTGGATTCCTGCATACAGGACCTTCCAGGAGATTGACTGGTTGGCTGCCACTTTAACGTCCCACAATGTCCTAGATTAGTATTTCTTTGGGGACATTGTAGAAAATGAACACAACCAATTGCCCCTGGCACAACCAGGCTGAAGTGGTCCCTGTGCTCCTGCCGGTCCTTTGGGCCTCATTAAACATCTCAGAGTATGTAAAACGGACACAGACCTTGGTGGGGGGGGGGAGGAAACCCATAAAGACATACTATAGAAACTTCAATAAAAGGTAATCCTCAATTTATGACAACAATTTAGACCAGCTGGGAAGATCGCATATGATGATCACATGATCTCAGGTCACTGCAACCATCAGAAATACATGCCAATTGCCAAGCACCCAAATTTTGATCATGTGACCATGGGGATGCTGTGACAATCATAAATATGAGGACTGATTGTAACTTTTTTCAGTGCCAGTATAATGGTCATGTAGGGAGTCAACACACACACAACACACGCCCAGAGAATGAAATATTTTGGAGAATATTTAAAAACAGGCAGGATAGAAGGAGAAATGAAAAAAACAACAACAAATCTTAACAAAGACAGAAAACAACCCCCCTCCCAGTCTTCCTGTCTCAAGCAGAGGCTAATCTTTAGAAATGCAGATTTGGTAACCCACTCAGAAAGACTGGGACACACTATTCATAAGCAAAATGCCTTCAGTCCCCACAACTGATGGGATTAAGAATTTACATTCCCCCACCCAGCTCCAAGGACAGGACAGGACAGGACCTCCCAGCCACAATAGGAGTCAGGCAACAATAATTAGAATACCAAAAGGGCACACTCAAGCACAGGTCAAAGTACATTGCACAGGAACAGGCACCTCAAATACAAAGCCCCCAAAAGTTATAAAAATCCACCCACTCTCAACTCCATTTTGTCAGCTGTCCTAGAACTGCTTGCTGTTGCTGGTTCTGCTCATCATTGAATCTTCTTTCCTAAGCAGCTAGCCCAGTGGTGGGATTAAAATATGTGAACAACTGGTTCTCTGTGTGGATGCCGCTTCCGGAAGTCCATTCTGGGCCTGGGCAACAAAAAATTAGCTACTGGTTCTGCCGAAGTGGTGCGAGCTGGCTGAATCCCACTACTGAGCTAGCCTCCCTTTTATTTCCAGCATCTTAGCCTCCATTTTATTTACCCCCAACTTGGAACTGGACCTGATTTTTCTTTCAACAGTCACTAAACACATGGCTGTGAGTTAAGGATCACCTGTACATATTGCCTTACCTAGTTTCATATTTAGCTGAAGGCATTCATCGTAAGTGCAAGGAAAGGTTGTATGTCAGTGTCATTGTAATTTTGCCCTGTCACTAAACGAATGTGTCAACATTCATTAAATTAAAGACCAGGTTCATTCCATGTCTGAAATTCTTACTGTTTATTGAATACACAGCAAGGTAATGTCGAAGCAAAACTAACTCTGAGGTTCCCAGACACCAAGTCATAGAATTAAACAATAATTTCTCTGGCCAAACCCCCACCCTCTCACGTAGTCCTTGTAAACAATTTTACTTTGCTATGGGAACCATCCGCTTCTCCTCCACACCTGCTGCAGTGTCCTTGGAAATGTTTCATGCTCTCGTGGTCTTCAGTGAAATCATAGAGGTTTCATTTCTGCACCTAAACACTTCTAAAGCAACACCTCCCCCCAAACACTAATGGCAAGTCAAAACAAAGAGGCATGTAGCTGCCAAAGTTTCATTCTTGACAGAATGGTTGTAAATTGAAGACTACCTGTAGATCCACAGATGCCAGGCTCAAAAAGATTTCAGAACGTGAATGGTTTCCATTATAGCCCTCATGGTATTTGGCTGACACTTCTGCTACTGATGTTTCTTTGTGGTCAACACATCTGTCTTGAAATTTCCCTTGAATATGAAAGTCTATTTATTCAAAATGACCATGGAAATCTGGAGGGAAACTCTCTAATGTAAATTAAGGAGTTTGGGTGAGTGATGACACACCTCCAGCATCTTACTTAGCTGGGCGTAGATTAGGGAATAAATTGGGGAAATTGTAGCTGTGCCCCCATCACAGTGTAAAAGGGATCAGAATTTTATATTGTTTCCAATTATGATCTTGTGTTTTTAATCAATGGTATGGATTTTATTACACATTTCTGTTTTAGGGAACTGCCTGGAGCTTTTTTGAATTACGTGTTTAGCAGCATACTGATTCATCCTGATTGGATTTGAATTTTTAAATCAGTTCAAAAAGTCAAACTGGCTCAATGCAACTTCCCAATTCAGTTCAAAGAATTTATCTGACAGGTTTTGGACTTTACAATTGATTTGAAAAGAAAGCTTTTGTGGATGTACAAAAACCTGTCATATTTAATTTGGGTCTTTCTGAATCTGTTTGGTGTTATCCAAGTCAATGTTTCAAATCATGGCAGAGAGTTGGTATGGAAATTTGATGGAACCCCCTTCAAACTGAATCTCCAAAATATCTCAACCCTCAAAAAATTGCTATAAAATTGCTTCAAAATCTAAGGGATTGGTTTGGACAAAACTCAGCAGCACTTTTTCATGTGGCTGCTGATAAAAACAGGATCGCCAACATGATCGCCAACGTCCAATAACGGATATGGCACAAGAAGAAGAAGAAGAAAAATTAAATGTTATTCAAATCCCATCTTAAGATACTGTAAAGTTATGGTGCACATCCTAGAATGTTGAAACACTCATTATTGGTTTAAAAAGTACTTTTCCATTTATTTCAGGCAAACAACAATATCCAATAGAAAAAAGACTCTTCTGATCTGGAGATTGCTCTCTTTTCTAGGTAGGGTTTTTTTTATCTCCAAATTCTAAACAAAAATAAATTAAAATAAAATA
>NW_015389144.1:58806-71437 GCF_001527695.2 Protobothrops mucrosquamatus | reverse complement strand
GAAGATGTTTTACTTCTCCTCCAAGAAGCTCCTTCAGTTCTGAAGTCCCGTTGCCTTTTGAAAAAGCATCTTTGGAACAAACATGACCTGGATGACGGAGAATCTCCATAAACATTGATCACAAACCAATATAATGAGTTAACATGCAGCATTTGGTTCTTGTTCTAGTGACTTGCACCCTGTTTCTCTAAACTGGAGGAGAGAGAGACAGAGAGAGACAGAGACAGAGACAGAGAGACAGAGAGACAGAGAGAGACAGAGAGAGAGAGACAGAGACAGAGACGGAGAGACAGAGACAGACAGACAGACAGACAGACTCATCTAGATTTGATTTCCTTTGCATCAGACAATACTAAGGCTAGGGCTTATGGCATTTACCATAAGCCCTAGCCTTAGTCACAGCTGTCTCCAATTGTCCAAAGCAAGAAACCTGATGTGAATTATCAATTCAGTTTGGTAAGGCAGTCTTATTCAGTTCAGTGATTCAAATTAGAATAGAATAGAATAGAATAGAATAGAATAGAATAGAATAGAATAGAATAGAATAGAATAGAAAGGGACCTTGGAGGTCTTCTAGTCCAGCCCCCCACTCAAGCAGGAGAACCTATATGATCTCAGAAAAGTAACTGTCCAGTCTCTTCTTGAAAGCCTCCAGTGATGGAGCACCCACGATCTCTGGGGGTAAGCTATTCCACTCGTTAATTGTTCTCATTGTCAGGAAATTTCTCCTTAATTCCAAGTTGCTTCACTCCTTGATTCGTTTCCAACCATTGTTTCTTGTCCTGCCCTTTAGTGCTTCGGAGAATAAATTGCCCCCCTCTTCTTTGTGGCAGCCCCTCAAATACTGGAACACTGCTATCATGTCTCCCCTAGTCCTTCTTTTCTGTAGACTAGCCAAACCCACATCCTGCAACCATTCTTCATATGTTTTAGTCTCCAGGCCTTTAATCACCTTAGTTGCTCTTCTCTGCACTTTTTCTCAAAGTTTGGAAAAATCAACCCACTAAGCTGCTGGGTTCAAACTGTCGAACCCAGTTGGTTTCGATCTCTGAACTGTTTGGGAAAAAGCTGTGTCTGCACGCATAGCATCATTTGAGCCATGCAAATTGATTCGGAGGCATTCAACCGAATCTGATTTTTTGCATCAACTTTGTGATTCAGTTTGAAAATTGGATTCAGTTTGGAAATAAATCCGGTTGCCTTCAGATCCTTGAATCAAATGCTTGAACGGCTCTGATATTCTCACAGTTACATGGTGCTCCATGTGCTGACTGGTCATCTAAGGTTTTAATGATTCATATTTTGTATGGTAATCCATAAGGTCTAACCTTTCACTTTGATTTGTCAATTAGTTGTGTCTGATTCTCCAACTAGAACCTTGGAGGAATTTTTAAATATTTAAATTATTTAAATGGGTGACTTACAAAGCATCAATACAATACAGTTAATTTTTCTTTTAAAAAATAATTAGTCCAATTATAATGATTATAACATATAAACCAAGGTGGCATCATTTGCCACTATATATCTATCCTGTCAAACCTATTTTGGAAGAGTACAGATGAAACTATTACCTAGCAAATTTATAGCCTAGCAAACCTATAGTATCCTTCTGATATTGAGGCCAGAAAAGCAAATTAAAGGTGAAGAGGTATTCATAACAAAGCATCTCTCAGGTCAGATCCTTGGACTGAGATCTCTCACTGCTAAGGTATGTTCAACATTTAATCATTGCCCAGCTCAGTTGTTTCCAAAAGGCAAAACTGCTACATTTAAAAATGTATTTCTACCTCATGCCCTTAATTAGTTGAATTGGTCATCTTTGCTTTTATTATTCCTACTCAATAACCAAAGTCATTTGTAGTGGATCAGAAAACTCTACGCAATCCATTTGGGGCCAAGGTCTCCCAGACCATTCTTCTCAGACCAAAGCTAATGTTACCAGCGGGGAAGCATGGTGGAACAAATATAGCTCAGCCATGTGTGAACAACTACGTATTCCCCATACTCAGCAACTCTTGTAGTAGTTCTTATCAGATGACCTTAAGTTCTAGTCCCAGCTTGGACACAAAGCCATCTTAAGTCAATCACTTGGGAGGCAGTGACAAAGGACCTCTGATAACAAGAGAATTGTAGAACTAGTCCAGACAATTGCCAGGAGTCAAAAAAAAATGACTCAAAATTACAAGAAAAGATATACACAAAACCTCAAATCCTTAAGCTAGACTCTATACCTTCATAGTTCTATTGCCATCAGTTGTCTTCTGCAAAATATTCCGGAGGTCTATTTATGGCCATTACCATCAAATTATTTTATTATAATTGTTGATGTTAATAGTAAGCTGCCTTAGAAATATTTGTGGGTGGCATGGTGACTCTGTGGTTAAGATGCTGGGCTTATCGACTGGAAAGCTGGCAGACCAGGTTTCAGACCCAAGTGCCATGTGATGGGATGAGTTCCTGTCCTCGATTCAGCTCCAGCCAACCTTGCAATTCTAAAGCATGCAACTGCAAGTAGCTTAATAGGTACCATTCCGGTGGGAAGGTAACAGCGCTCTGTGACTTCATGCTGGCCACATGACTGCAGAAATGTCTTTGGACCGCACTGGCTCAATGGCCTAGAAACGGAGGTGAGCACTACAGTGGTGGGATTCAGCCAGTTCCCACCGGTTCAGCAGAACCGGTAGCTAAATTTTGTTGAGTGCACACTGCTTTCGGAAGTCCGTTCTAGGCCTGTGAGGCCTGGAGGAGGCCTCCCAGACCTAAAACGGCCTGCCAGAAGTGCTTGGATGCCATTTCTGGAAGTCCATTCTAGGCCTCGGAGGCCTGGACGAGGCCTCCCAAGCCTAGAATGGCCCGCCGGACGTGCGTGGATGCCACTTCCAGAAGTCCGTTCTAGGCCTCGGAGGCCCAGGCCTGCATCCACGCAGAGAACCGGTTGTTCATGTATTTGAATCCCACTACTGCCCATATAGTCAGCAACAACTAGCAGAGTAAAATCCGCAGGGATTCCTTAGGAATATACAAATCTGGAAAGGCAGGTTAAAATGTAACTTTAGTAAACAAACAGCTCATACAACAAGAAATCCATAAAATAAGGTTGTTTTTTCTTCTTTATACTGATATCCTGAATTCATGCAATTCCCCTAGCCTGAAAATGTCAAGAATTAACTCTTTATCTGTGTCAACGTACCTTCTGATAAGTTTAAGTTATAAGACTTGCCAGTCAGTCTAGTTGAAAGGAAAGAGATAACATTGCATTTATTCATGTATGTAATTTTTTTTTCTTTCAACCATGCATTTTTCTTACATAATATTCCCTAATTTATACCTCTGGGGATTTTCTTCAATATCTGTAGTTTGGCACAGAATGAGCTCAAATGACATACTAGAAACCATAGAAGCCAAAAGTTTATGTACTGTATATTCCCATCCGCACTGTATTCTAAGAAAGGTAAATTAGATCATCTGATAAAAAAAATATATCAAATTTTACAAATTCCCCATCTAGGTCTCATTCATGCTTTCTGTGTATTATTTTTAATAAAGTCTGCAAAGGTATGCTGAAATGGTACACCTCTTGTTTAAAAGGTTTATTTACGTTTCCTTAAACACATTTTTTTAGCTTATACAATTGCAAAGTTTAGAAAAGTACTTAGTATGAACGGTCGTTGATGCCCATTTGCAAATCTATATGGGAGACGTTAAATTAAGTAACTCGGCTTAAAAATGCAAATGGGAAGACATTTTTTTTATTTTTCAGAAGACCATCTATTGAACTTAATATTTACTCAGCCAGGGTAATAACTGTAGGAGAATGGGGCTATACCTTTTAACTACTCTTTCACAGAAAAAGAAAAGATATCTTAAACCTCTATGTAAAATCGTGGCCTAATTATTTAGTAATTCCTTTGCTATTCATCATCCAAGTTGTAATAATGATGAACTCACTTAATTTTAATGGATATGTCATAAGCTCTTCACTAGGAGTTCTCTGTACACTTCATCATTCATTAACTTGTCAGTGTAACAAAAGTTCCTCTCATGTTTAGGATGGCTATAAAATAAAGCCTATATTTATTATTCATTCCATCCCATTATCTGATCCCTTTGCTATGTATTCTAGCCAATTCATTTTCTGTTCTGTCCTTTGTCCAGGAACGGTTTTAAGAGGCAGATCGGCGATCAAGAAGGTTGAAGAATTTTAGTTGTCCTTCTCACAAGGATAGCCAAATCCCTCCGATTCTCTTTTGATAAGACTCTCATTCCAGAATAGACCTTGGTTCCATTCCAGCCTTCTTTTATTAACGTACAAAAAAAAAAGTTTTCTTCCTAGAAATCTTTCCTTCCTTTTGTTATTTCTTCGTTCTCCTTGAAGTGTGGCTTTTCCTAAGAAGCCCGTTTTGTGTGCTTCGTTACAACAAGGGAAGAACTGCATGAAATGCAAAAATGGAGCAAGAACATGTAAATTAAGATTGCACCAGTTAAAGAGAAAGAAAAGTATTATTAGTGTTAGTAATATTTGCTGTCAGCGTCACTATCCCAACCTATGTCCTAACAACTTTGTCTTGCAAGGAAACAGGAAGACTAAGGCAAAAAATTTTTAAAAAAGAAGAAAATTTTGGAAATTGGAAGGGATTTTTTTAAGGTAGGAATTTCTGATCAGAGTCTTATATTATCAGAATATTTCCACAAGGACCTGATACTTTTGAAATTATATTTCAAGATATTAATAAGGCAGCTTCAAAGTTTGGTCATAATGGGAAAGCATAGCCCTTGCTGGCCAATTCTATTTAGCTTGCAAATTTGTGTCTGTTTTGGGTAAAAATCATACAGGTACTTTGTAAAAAGATTAGTTCACATACCATCTAGAGCAGCGGTTCTCAACCTGTGGGTCGGGACCCCATTTGGGGTCGATCGACCATTTCATGGGGGTCGCCAAGCAAGGCTGTCCGCCATTTTTTTTGTCCGCCATTTTTTTTGTCCGCCATTTTTTTTTGTCCGCCATTTTTTCCCCTTTTCCAGCGGGTGCCTTACCTCCCTTGGGCTGGGCCAGCTGGTGGTCGGCCTGCTCCGTCTCTGCCGCTTGCCAGCTACGCCTTGGCCGGCGCAGGGGGCGGAACCACGCCTGCGCGGCGCTCCCGGGCAGGGAAAGTCCTCGACTTACAACCGGTTGGGTAGTCCTCGACTTACGACCGGTTTAGTCCTCGACTTACGACCGGTTTAGTCCTCGACTTATGACCGGTTGGGGTCACGGCATTAAAAAGGTTGAGAACCACTGATCTAGATTATACAAAAGAATGATAAACTGGATTACTTTTTTTGTAATCTCTTTCACAGACCCAGTTCCCCTGGTGAGCTTTTGGTTTAATGTAGGTACCAAGTAGGTTAATTAAGCAGGTTCCATGCAACCAGCCACTGTCTCTGGTGATGTCTTGGATACCAGAAGGAAAGAGCTAGTTTGATGTAGTAGTTAAGGCATCTGAGTAGAAACCAGGAGAACGTGAGTTCTACTCCCACTTTAGGCACAAAGCCAGCTGGGAGACATTCTCCAAACAAATCCATACATATTTCCGAATCAGCTTGGAAAATCAGTCTTCTGCACACATCTAGCAGATTTTCTTTTGTAATCTGAATCAAATTGGATCTTCAATCTGATTTTCTAACAAAAAAAAAATAGAATTGGATGAAAGAGTTGGATCCACTTTTCCACACTGAATGGACCCAACAAAGCTTTGCTGGCTAGGTTGTATAACACATATGAGAAACATGCAGAAAAATAATGCTGGTTTATTGTCCCTTCAAATATTTTACATGCTTTGCATTCCACTGTCAATTATTTGAAAGGCTAAATATCTGTTATATTTAGGACCTGTTGTTATATGCTTGCACTTGGTGTGTAACTGGTACAAATGCATTCTCACTTTGCTTTCTTTTGCAAAGTGCTCTGGGTTTTATTACAAATAGCTTGCTGAGCCTACCTATAACCTTGATAACTCCATTCAGTGTAATGGCCTTCGAACAGTTATAGCATAACAATAACTGCTAGGAGGAGCATCAATATTGCAGAAGGAATCTATTGTTACTTATTTATCATTTATAACACAGGCACCAAACGCATCTCCGGATATTTATGAAACATTTATGGATAATTTTATGTTACTACTAGGCCTGTGATATAAATGCATTATTTATTTCCTAGTGAATCATTGATAGGCCACCCTTAGATGGAGAGAAGGGGCAACAAGGGGTTTAAAGTCCGAGAGGGCTTGAAGAGGTACCGCGTCATTGAGTCCAGGCTGATCTTCTGTTTCAAAGCATCAAGCTATTTTGCCTTGCTTATCTTATGTTAAACCATTTACAGCCCTTTTTTTGGGGGGGGGGGGGAATGCACAGGGCAACACAGAACAATGAAATTGCAGCTTGGATATTTAGATCCACTCATGGTGGGTTTTCCTTGGTTTCTCAATGGAGTTCTTAGCAATGGAGTCCTTGGTTCAAGGTTTCATTAACAGAAGGATAGAATCAAGATCATGTGAAGTTCTACTATTGCTCTACAAAGCCTTGGTAAGACCACACTTAGAATATTGCATCCAGTTTTGGTCACCCCAATACCAAAAAGAAGTTGAGACTCTGAAAAGAGTACAGAGAAGAACAACAAAAATGGTTAGGGGCCTAGAAGCTAAAACATATGAAGAATGATTGCAGAACTGGGCATACGTAGTCTAGAGAAAAGAAAGACTAGGAGTGACGTGATAGCAGTATTCCAGTATTTGAAGGGGGGGCTCAACTTATTTTCCAAAACGCCTGAAGGCAGGACAAGAAACAATGGATGGAAACTAGCCAAGGAGAGAAGCAACCTAGAACTAAGGAGAAAATTCTTAACAGTAAGAACAATTAACCAGTGTAACAATTTTCCTTTGGAAGTTGTGGGTGCCCCATCACTGGAGGCTTTTAAGAAGAGACTGGAAATCATTTATCAGAAATGTGAGAGCAGGAGGTTGGACTAGATGACCTCCAAGCTCCCTTACAACTCTGCAGTCAATTTTGGTCACCATATCACAAAAAAGATGTTTGGAAAAAATTCAGAGAAGAGCAACTAAGATGATCAAAGGCCTGGAGACTAAAACATACAAAGAAGAGCTGCAGGACTTGGGTTTGGCTAGTCTAAAAAAAAGAAGAAATAGGGGAGACATGATAGCAGTGTTCCAGTATCTGAGGGGCTGCCACAAGGAAGAGGGGGTCAGGTTGTTCACAAGAGCACCAGAGGGAAGGACGAGAAACAATGGTTGGAAACTGATCAAAGTGAGAAGCAACCTGGAAGGAAGGAGAAACTTCCTGACAGTGAGGACAATCAACCAGTGGAACAGCTTGCCTTCAGAAATTGTGGGTGCTCCATCACTGGAAATCTTCAAGAAAAGACTGGACAATCACCTGTCTGAGATGGTATAGGTTCTCCTGCTTAAGCAGGGGGCTGGACTAGAAGACCTCCAAGGTCCCTTCCAGTTCTATTCTATTCTATTCTATTCTATTCTATTCTATTCTATTCCATTATTCTATTCTATTCTATTCTATTCTATTCTATTCTATTCTATTCTATTCTATTCTATTCTAATTCTATTCTATTCCATTCCATTCCATTATTCTATTCTATTCTATTCTATTCTATTCTATTCTATTCTATTCTATTCTATTCTATTCTATTCTATTCTATTCTAATTCTAATTCTATTCTATTCTATTCTATTCCTGTTACTAAGACCTCTCAGTGCTCACTTTCAGCCAAAATACATTCCCAATGTATTTTCTTGGCTGTTCCCACAACCATATTGAAAGTCAGGCCAGATGCATTAATCCCTCATGGCATATGATGAGTTCTGGAGCTGAAAGAAGACCCCTTGCCAAAGGTCATTTGGTGAGGTTGCGACCAAGTGAGATTTGATCATCTAGAGGAGATGGCATTCATTAATATCTAAGATTGCACAATGACCTGTTCATAGAAGGAAGGGTGTAAATATTAAGGAACATTTCCACATGTGCCTATAAGCCATTGGGCTTTATAATTATGACAGGACAGAAAGGTTATGATATTTAAAGCTCAGTATCCCAAATGTGTCCATTTGATACTCCAGGCCTTCGTGTAACCCTCAAAAGTCCTTAGTTTGTGGCCTTCCAAAGTTTTCCAGTCTTTTATAAAAGTACTTATTGCTTTCTGCCTGATCAGGAAGTCAATATTGTTGTTTCTGCAAATTCCAGTATATTCACAATCCATTCCTCTTTTGTGGGTATTTTATTATTTCTCTATCTTTATGCATTTAATAGTCTTGCTACAATTACCATATATAAAACAATCTTCCATGAGTCTTTTCTAATTGGCTATTCATAAATATCAATAATAACAGGTTATATCTAAACATTGATCTTTAACATTCTTTGTATCATCATCTGCAAGTTTATCTTTTTTTTATTTTTCCCAAATTCACCCTTCTTGTTTTTTTTTTTTCATTTCAAATATTAACTAGAGGTACCTTTATACCTCTTTGACAATTTCTCTTGTGAATCCTATACTTTATATCAGTGCTTCTTAATTTTTTTTGCTTCAGGACCCCATCCCACTTTTAAAAAATTTGGAGGACCCCAAAAAGATTTCTGTTTCTATGGCTTATCTTTATCAATATTTACCATCCCCAGAATTATAATTGATGCATTTGTATTTATTTACTGAATGATGTAAAAATAACAATATCTAACTCATTAGATAGTAACCTAAGCATTTTTCACACAACCCCCTCCCCCTATTTTTAACAAATAAAAAATAACTAGAAGAGTGACATTTTAAATTTTTGCAAATATCTTCAATATCTGGAAATGTCTGGAATTTTGATTTGGCAAGCCTATTGAAGAGAAGGATTGGGGAAACATAGAACATAGAATAATAGGGTTGGAAGAGACCTCGGAGTTCTTCTAGTCCAATCCCCTTTCTAGACTTTTTTTAGGCTTGATAGGATGGATACACATGATCATAGAAAGAATAACACAATAACAAAATAATAGAGTTGGAAGGGATGATGGCGGTCCTCCAGTCCAATTCGCCACCCAAACAGGAGAGCCTATACCAGGGGCAGGTAACCTTGGCTCTTTTATGACTCATGGACCTCAACTCCCAGAATTCCTGAGCCAGCCATGCTGACTCAGGAATTCTGGGAGTTGAAGTCCATGAGTCATAAAAGAGCCAAGGTTGCCTACCCCTGGCCTATACCATTCCAGATAAATGACTGTCCAGTCTCTTCTTAAAAGCCTCCAGTGATGGAGCACCCACAACTTTTGGAGGCAGGCAGTTCTATTGGTTGATTGTTCTCACTGTCAGGAAATTTCTCCTTATTTCCAGGTCACCCCTATTCCTTCTTTACACTAGACCAGACATACCCAATTCTTGCAACCATTCTTTATATGTTTTAGCCTCCAGGTCCCCTATCCATCTTTGTTGCTCTTCTCTGCACTCTTTCTAGAGTCTCAACATTTTTTTTATATTGTGGTGATTAAAAATGTGATAACTTTCAGTATTTCAGGGGCTGTCACAGAGAAGAGGGAGTTGACTTCTTTCCCATAGCCCCATAGGGCAGGCTAAGAAGTAATGCATGGAAGCTTGTCAAAGAGACATCCAACCTAGAAGTAAATAGAAATTTCCTGACAGTGAGAACAATTAACCAGTGGAATGGCTTATCTCCAGAAGTTACGGATGTTGCATCACAGGAGGTGCTCAAAAATAGACCACACCTGAAATACTGCATCCAATTTTGGTCACATACTACAAAAAAGATGTTGAGACCTTGGAAAAAGTTCAGAGAAGAGCAACTAAGATGATCAAAGGCCTGGAGACTAAAACATATGAAGAACGGCTGCAGGACTTGGGTTTGGCTAGTCTAAAGAAAAGATGAAATAGGGGTGACATGATAGCAATATTCCAGTATTTGAGGGGCTGCCACAAAGAAGAGAGGGCAATTTATTCTCCAAAGCACCAAAGGGAAGGATGAGAAACAATGGTTGGAAATTAATCAAAGAGAGAAGCAACCTGGAATTAAGGAGAAACTTCCTGACAGTGAGGACAATCAATCAGTGGAACAGCTTGTCTTCAGAAATTGTGGGTGCTCCATCATTGGAGGTTTTTAAGGAGAAGCTAGACAGTCTCTTGTCTGAAATGGTATAGGTTCTCCTGCTTAAGCAGGGGGCTGGACTAGAAGACCTCCAAAGTCCCTTCCAGCTCTATTCTATTCTAATTAAACATTTACAAGCCTGAGTTGCATATTGCTGTCAAAATTCCCCTCTAAAATAATACTTTTTCAGACCACTTTATTTTCTTCTTCAACTCCATCCATTCATTTACATTTACATTTTCTGCCCACTTTAGAAAGCATGGCCCGGAAAATAAAATCCTTATGTAAGTCTTTCAATATATTGATTCTCAGAATGGTCACAAGCTAATGATATTACCGGGTCCGAAACCTGTGACAAATGCCAAATCTCTGACATTTTCAAATATTTATTAGCACAATTGTCTAGACTCAAAAGGAGGAGAGTGGTGCTTAAAAGCAAAATCCTCAAAAGAAGAAAAAGTCCAGGCATACTTAATACGTAAAGAACACGGGGTCATACCACAAAATTCTCTGCAGGTTACATTTAGGCTCCACAGCCCTGTCTGACAATTTTGAAAAGACAGGAAAATGTCAGCAGTTGTAGAGATGTAGTTCAGGCTATGGGGCTTGTGCAAATTCCACAGATGTTGATATTAGAGGTATATGAACTTGGGGTCTGCTTCAGACATCCCCAAATACCTATTTTGCTTGTAAGTTCTGAAGTTCCTCACAGCACAGTGTGAATTTCCTTGACAAGCCAATGTGTGGCTTTTCTTGTTTTCTCTCATCTCCACTTCTGTTTAGGGCAGGGGTCTTCAAACTTGGTCTTTGAAGACCCCTGGTTTAGGGGCCTGTGGATAATTTCATCTTATGATATTGTCCTTGTTTTCTCAATACTAAAACTAGAGTCCTTCCTTCCTTCCTTCCTTCCTTCCTTCCTTCCTTCCAACATAGAAATGGAACTTTTTATAGTGCTTATGGGTTTTGCGCCCTCCCTTTTCCCATAGCTTCTTTCACTTCTGGTCCCACTTCTCTCCCAGGGAGAAAAGAGGAGGTTACAAGATCTTTCTGTATTGTAGCACTTTGTAGTTCTACAAAACTGGAGTTCTTTCCATCAGCTACTCTCTCTTGCGTTCTGCTTACAGATATTCCTCAGCACAAGACCATAAGGAGCCATTGTGGCAGAGTGGTTAGAATGCGGTATTGCAAGCAAGTTCGATCCTGACCGGCTCAAGGTTGACTCAGCTTTTCATCCTTCAGTGGTTGGTAAAATGAGGACCCAGATTGTTGGAAATAAGCTGCCCAGAGAGTGCTGTAAAGCACTGTGGAGCGGTATATAAGGCTAAGTGCAATTGCTATTGCTACTGGGACTGGAACTGCTGTTGCTAAGCAATGCAATCATTAAGGTGTGCCTTATTTTATAATATTTTTGCCAAGGTTGTTAAGTGAACCATGTCATCATTAAACAAATCCAACTTCTCCATTGACTTTGCTGGTGGGAAGCCAACTGTGACGATTGTCAATAGTGATCACATGATCACAGGGACACTGCAATGGTCATCAGTGTGAAGATCAATCATAAGTTGCAAGCACTATTGTAATTCCAAAGGGTCACTAAATGAATGACTGTAAGTCAAGGACTACCTGGATCTCCAACAGCAAATTCCTCCTCTTTAATACACCCAGTATCACCACGTCACACCATACAAAAACAACTCTAGGAATGCCCAATAACTTTCTCCTCCATTATTTAATGTTTCTATCCATTTAGATGTTAACAGGTAGAAGGCAAATGTTTTAATTAGGCACAAAGGTTCTTGGTAGCCCTATGATATGGAATCGAATTTTGGTCCACTGGGACAAAAAACCTTTGGCCTTCAGACAACTGCATCATCCAGAGCATCTCATCCTGTCAAGACTTTCAGATGTGTGAAGACAGTATTCAAATCACCCCCCCCCCAGTCATTTTTCCCTCCTCAAGGATATATAAGTCCAGTTCTTACCATTTTTTTCATAGTTTCTATCGCCCTGATCATTTTTATTGCCCTCCTATGAAACTCTTCCAATTTCTCTAAATCCTTCTGAATTTATGTTACCCAGAACTGGACACTATCTTCAGATTAAGACCAGAATTGAATAATTTCTTCCTATGGTATGGAAATTATATATCTGATGATGCAACCTAAAGTTGCATTAGGTTTCTTTGCAGCCATGCCATGTTAACAGTTCATATTTAATTTGCAATCCACTTCTCGTCCAACATTTTTTCCCAACTATTATTACCAGAATATGTAATAGTTCTGCATCTGTACATTTGATTTTTGTCTTCTAAAGAAAAGGACTTGTCACACAGACAATGAAACTAATCAGCTCTGAGTTGGCAAATGAGATTTCTTGGAGACAAAGTAGATTTTTCAGTGGATTTCTTTGCAAGATTGCTACCTGTTTTTGTCAAACATCTTTAGATATAAGAAGGTAGGGTTCCTTGGGGTCTTCCAA
>NW_015389144.1:53823-58747 GCF_001527695.2 Protobothrops mucrosquamatus | reverse complement strand
CCTGTGTTGCTATCTCTGTTATATCCTAATTAGCTCTGTTAATGAACGATAATGAAATTAATGGAGGGTGGGGAGAGATGCGGTAGGAAATTGTCCAGCAGAACCATCCAGAAACAACCACATGCCAATGCCATGGTTAAAAAGGCAATCTAAACTTTTGATGAGAACATCTAGGTATTATTTGTGAAAATATTATTTCGATCAATCAAGAGTTCCAGAATACTGTCTTCACTGCCTTTTTTTCATCTTGATTCCTGATGACTTCACAGACATGGACATGTTGACTTTGTGACAGCCATATGAAAGACATTGGCCATTACCAGCTTCTGGGGATGCTTTTTCTGTATCGCAGTCTATCCTATAAACATGGGTATTCCTAATGTTTTCTTATCCAAGAACTAATACGGTCCAGCCCTGTTTGGATTTTCTGAGATCCGTTTATCAATAACAATAGCACTTAGACTTATATACTGCTTCACAGTGCTTTACAGCCCTCTCTAAGCGCTTTACGTAGTCAGCTTATTGCCCCCAACAATCTGGGTCCTCGTTTTACCAACCTCAGAAGGATGGAAGGCTGAGTCAAACTTCTGGCTGTGGGCAGTAAGTTAGCTTGCAGAACCGAGCCAGCGCAGCTTAGGTCAGCTTTATTATGAAAAACATCAACCTATATCAGTGGCAGAGGTATGGGCATCAGTTCCCAGAATACCCTAGCCAGTCATGAATGGCTGGGGAATTCTGGGAGTTGGTCCACATGTCTTAAAGATGCCAAAGTTGAGAATCACTGGTTGATGTGGTTGATCAGAGTCACCACCAACTTGATGACACACATAACCAACCATAAACATGGGGGAAAAAAATAGAAGTCAGAGAGAGGTAAAATGCTGGAAGCAAGGGGTCAAAAAAGTCAAAATGGCAGCCATAACCATGTGATTTATTTTGCATGCCATAACAGAAAACAGCATTAGTGCATCTGAAAAGAGACATTGTTTTATATATGTGTGGCCTCTTCTTGCTGGAAGATCCTTGTGAGCTCCAGCAGTTGGAACATATAGACTAGCCATGACAGATCACTTTGCCTGGTGTGCATCACAAGGAGGTTAATCTACATAGTCTACCATGTGTTGAAGGCCTCACACATTTTTAACATTGCAGCTTCAGTTACCTTCCCTTTGACTGCCTTTGCTGGCACAGTAGATATAGGAGTTACAGATTCTTCCTAACAGTGAAGACAATTAACCAGTGGAACAACTTGCCTCAAGAAGTTGTGGGTGCTTCTTCACTGGAGGTTTTTAAGAGACTGGACAGCCAGCCACTTGTCTGAAACAGTATAGGGTCTCTGGCTTGAGCAGGGGGTTGGACTAGAAGACCTCCAAAATCCCTTCCAGCTCTATTCTGATTGATTGCTAATAAGCTGAGAGTTTTAGGTACCAAAATATGCCCCTGAAATTGTGTTTGGCTTATCTTTGGAAGGACTTATCCACAGGAACATACGGTAATATTTTTTAAAAGTACTTGCAGATATTGCTGATAAACCTATCCACGGATAAGCCAACTTCAATTTTTTTTTTTACCAAGATACCAGGAAAAACATGCCACCTGAATATAAGCAAATTAAAATGTACAACAATTTCAAGGGTTGACATATCTGTGGGATGGAACCTTTTTCATGGTATATTGGTTAAAAATTAGTGGACTCTACTGAAGCGCTCAAGTAGATCAAGTTCTGGTGAATTAGGTGATCTTGCTCCCATAGAAATCCACAAGTAGAGTTGCATTTTTTTAACAAAAAGAACATTTTTCTGGTTGGAAGACTTGTGATTTTTGCCTTACCTATCAACCCACCTCCCACCAGCACATCAATTTTCCTGCTGCAACTGAATTTGAGTGTACAGCTTTCTTTCAAAGTAAAGTAATATTTTCATTAAAAAAAACAAAAAGTCAGCACACAAAGGGAAGTGTCCTTTTTCTTTTTTTTCTTTCTTTTTAAATATTTTACTGAGTTTTATAAAGGTAATAAAGAAATAGGGTCAAAAAGGGTAAAACAAAGGGAAACATACAAAAAGGTTAGACCAGGAAAAAGGGGTAACACAAAAGTGGGATTAATCCCACAAAATAACATCGCTTCAGCAAGTCTACCAGTCCGGGTATACATATTGAATCTTAATAATTACTCTGTTATTAAACAACTTTCAATATAAGTTTCAAGGGAAGTGTCCTTTTTCTGATGGGCAAGCAGCATGATTTAGGGAGCAGTTTTGTCCTGCTGGCTAAACAACATGCCTGTCACAAAACTGGTGATTCAGAAAATTTACTAGTGCTCGCTTAATGATTAATTAGCCCTCTCCACGTGGATCGTGCTTTCCTCGTTATGCATGTTGTTTCAGAGAAATTCATCCTCTTCCTAAAGAATATAGCAGATGTGTGCAGAGCGTTTAATGAAAGCTGACGCAAGGCCCACCATTCTGTGAACAAAATTAGCTGAATTCAGATGTTCAGACCAGGACTGCCTCCAATCAATAGGTGTCCACATTATGTAGATGTGAGAAATTGCTTTGAAAAGAAACCATGGCTAGTTAATAAAGTCAGACTTTCATAGAACATAGAATAACAGAGTCGGAAGGGATCTTGCAGATCTTCTAGTCCAACCCCCTGTTCAAGCAGGAGACCCTATACTATTTCAAACAAGTGGCTGTCCAGTCTCTTCTTCAAAGCTTCCAGTGCTGGAATACCCACAACTTCTGAAGGCAAGCTGGTTAATTGTTCTCACTGTCAGGAAATTCCTCCTTAGTTCTAGCTTGCTTCTCTCCTTGATGAGTTTCCATCCATTGTTTCTTGTCTTGCCTTCTGGTGCTTTGGAAAAGTTGATCCCCTCATCTTTGTGGCGGCCCCTCAAATACTGGAATACTGCTATAAGGTCACCCTAGTTCTTCTTTTCACTAGACTAGACATACCCAAATTCTGCAACTTTTCTTCATATGTTTTAGTCACCAGGCCCTTAATCATCTTAGTTGCTCTTCTCTGCACTCTTTCCAAAGTTTTGACATCTTTTTTATAACATGGTGACCAAAATCGGATGCAGTTTTCCAAGTGTGGTCTTACTAAGGCTTTGTAAAGTGGTACTAATACTTCAAGTGATCTTGATTCTATCTCTTTACTTCCCGCTTCAGCTGTGGGGCAGTCTTCAACCAAACATAGAAGAACATACCCATGGTATAGTCCTGCTGGAGAAGCCAATGGCAGAAGTAAGGAATGGTGAAGAAATGTAGAGTAATGTAGACTTATAGAGTAAAAATGATAACCGTGGAAGAGGAAATGGATATGACTACACAGAAATGAAGATCCAGTCCTCAGGAAATGTTGGAGTTTGGTTTTAAGATGGTGCTCCTTCAAAGTTGAGTCTTGTTTAATTTAACTGATGAGCTCCTGTCTACAATAATTTCTCAATTTTAAGATTGGGTGTTTCTGGTCTTCTGAAAAGAACGACTGGGGGAGGCAGGATAGAAGTGTTCCAATATTTGAAGGGCTCCTATGAAAATGATGGGGTCAAACTATTTTCCAATGCAATAAAAGGCAAGACAGGAGACAACTAACCAAGGAGAGAAACAGCCTAGATCTAAGGAGTAAATTTCTAACAGTTAGAGCAATCAACCAGTGGAATAGCTTGCCTTCAGAAATTGTGGGTGCTCCATCACTGGAGGCTTTCAAAAAGAGACTGGACAACCATTTGTCTGAAATTTATGAGATCTCCTGCTTGAGCATGGGTTTGGACTAGAAGACCTCCAAGGTCCCTTCCAATTGCATTATTCTATGTTCTAAGAACTGTCTGTCAGGCACAAGTAACTAGGCAGATTCATTAAGTTCAAAGCAGAGAAGAGTTT
This sequence comes from Protobothrops mucrosquamatus, assembly GCF_001527695.2. Lineage (NCBI taxonomy): Eukaryota > Metazoa > Chordata > Lepidosauria > Squamata > Viperidae > Protobothrops > Protobothrops mucrosquamatus. The sequence continues at coordinate 54,869 of NW_015389144.1, read as the reverse complement.
ATTATTCCTACCTCTAGTACAAGTATCTAGTCAACTAATGATCAAAGCTAAACTGGTGCTAGATAAGGGTCAACAATTCACAGTAGGCTGGACTTAGGTATTTTGTGACAATGCAAGGACTCTAAACTGATGATACCTTTAACCCCACCTTCTAGCTCAGCCTCTTCTCCTACACTGTCTTGTAGAAGCTGTGAACTAGGCTGCCACAGTATTAGAAGGGCAAGTTGCTGCCACAGTATTAGAAGGGCAAGTTGTGATCATGGCAAGGATAAGGTTGAGTGTTTACCTGATTCAGACATTCAGGTGGAAAGCTGAATCAAGTTGGATGCCTCCAAAGCCACTCTGCAACCAATGACCCAAATCAGTAGCTTAAGCACAATTATATTTTTTTTTCCTGAGTTGATTTCCAAAGCCTGATTTGCTCAAGGTAAATGTTCCAAACGCATTAAAAAAAAATCTGAACCGAATCAATTATATTTTGAATTGATTCAGAAATGCTCCAGCTCCAGGGATGGGAAAGATTACTTTTGCCGTGACAAGTTTCCAGACCAAGTAAATTTTTATCACTGTGTCTGTTGCTAATTGCCTATGGATTCACACAAAGACAAAAGCAAATTGGCCAGGATGCTTTTGGTAACCTAATTGGCTGTCTGAGAAGACTGAATGGAGAGGTCCTTTGGAGGTATTCCACTTGAAAGCATCATTATAATATACATGAATTATTGAACTGCCTTCCCTGGCCGTTTATTGTATATTTCACACCAAGTCTACATAACTTTTGGAAGCAACCTGTTTGCTCAGCCTGTGGCTGAACTGAGGCTGCAGCTTGATCGGGCTTCTTTTTACCACGGTTTTCGTCTTCTTTTCACTTTTGCAATTTTGTACGGCTTTATTGGTTTGTTTGGTTATAACCTGCTTGGGGATTACTTTTAATGAAAAACAGACGAAAAGGTATAAACAAACAGACTTCACAAAATGGCCTGCTTTCAAAGAGTAGGTTTCCAATTGCATAAAACAACAACAACAGCCGCATTATAAGTGGGGGG
>NW_015389144.1:51802-53803 GCF_001527695.2 Protobothrops mucrosquamatus | reverse complement strand
ACGGTTTTCGTCTTCTTTTCACTTTTGCAATTTTGTACGGCTTTATTGGTTTGTTTGGTTATAACCTGCTTGGGGATTACTTTTAATGAAAAACAGACGAAAAGGTATAAACAAACAGACTTCACAAAATGGCCTGCTTTCAAAGAGTAGGTTTCCAATTGCATAAAACAACAACAACAGCCGCATTATAAGTGGGGGGGGGGGAAATGGCTCTTCCCCCCCCCCATTTCTTAGTGCTTCGAAGTTTGCTAGCTTTTGGAACCAATTATAGAAATTTAGATTCGTTACGGCCCCTTAATAGCAAAAGGTCATTTCTACTTTGCTGTCTTCCATCTCTTTGAATCGCAACCGTTTTACACACCTAAACAAAATATGTAGCAGTTACCTCCTGGATGTTGGAGATAATCCCTAGCTCTCTATCAATATTGTTTTGAACCCTGGCTGTAGTTTGTAATGTGGCAGAAAAGGGAGAAAAAAATCATGTGATATTTACTGCATTTCTTAATTTAGAAATGATCACTTCTAAAGGATTCTTAAATATACATAAATGAACACATATAAATATACATGCCAGGGGTCTTCAAACTTGGCCCTTTTATGACTTGTGGACTTCAACTCCCAGAAATTCTGGGAGTTGAAGTCCACAAGTCATAAAAGGGCCAAGTTTGAAGACCCCTGATATATGCCAATACCTCTTTCCTAGGGCTGAGAGAGCGTGACTAACCCAGGATTCAAACTAGGCCTCCTGGTTTCTCTCTTGGTGCCACTACACTATTCTGGCTCTGATTTGATATACTGTTTTATTATTTTACCTTGCCTTTATTATCTGTATAACTAACTCAAGGTAGTGAGCATACCTAATACATTTTCGTCCTCATATTTTCCCCAGCAACAACAACCCTGTAAGGTGGGTGGGCCTGAGAGAGAGACAAACTGGGCCAAAATCACCCAGCCAGCTTTCACATCTAAGGAGGGATTAGAACTCACCATCTCCTGGCGATTGGCCCAAAGTCACCTGCCTGGCTTTCCTGCCTAAAGCAGGACTATAACTCACAGTCGCCTGTTTCTAGTCAGGTGCTTCACACACACACACACACACACACACACACACACGGGAATTTATCATAGTTACAAAAAGTAAGTAACGTGTTTGAAATCAAAGAGAAGTTTGACTGAATTCAGTTTTAATCTGCTGCCGCTTACTGTGCTTGTTTCCAGCCAAGATACAAATTTCAGCCCTTGATACAAAGCCGTAAGTTGGCATCCAACTCACAGATTCTGGTATGGGTGTTACCTTACTAATGACTGGAATAACAACAGAAAGTCTGTGGGACCCGAAGGTGGGCCAGGTGTAAATTGCTCTGGGCATCCCTTCCTAGCCCATTCAAGGAGGTCTGGAGGTCTGAATTGTCTTTTCTGCAGCTGACCTGCCAAGGTCACCTGGAAACGTCTACATCACCAGGTCCTTCCCACCTTCTCTGCCCCTCCAATTGGGCTCCCGGCAGCAGTGGCTGGACTGACCACCTAGAATTACCCCGTCCACATGGAAACCTCGCTCTCCTCCTCCTCCTCCTCCTCGCCCTCCACCATCATCCAAGGCTCCTGCTCTTTCATCAAAGCTGAACGTGTTAACTAAACCACCACGACAAAGTGTGCAGCTCAGCAGTCCATTGCGAAGAAGTGCTGTCAAGCCATGCAAAGCAACTCCTTGAAAACGTTTCTTTCTTTTTTTTTTGAGAAAGTCACTTGCTTTTTGTTTTTGTTTTACTTCTCCATTGTGGTTTACTGCAGTGTTATTTATTCTTTAACATTCTTTTCTGTTCTGTCTTTGGACAGACACAAGGCTCCCCATTATGTATGGCTATGAAAGGTCTCCTTGGTTCTTTGGAGCAGGGCTAAAATACCCAACAGTGAAAACATTTTGATTTCTTTATTTAAGTGGTTAAATTTGTTTCCTCCCTCCCTCCCTCTTTCCTATCCCCTTCCTTCCTTTTTACCCTC
>NW_015389144.1:41509-49314 GCF_001527695.2 Protobothrops mucrosquamatus | reverse complement strand
TCTACCAGCTTGAAAGAAACAAGCTCTTTAGATATTTCCCTGGGATATTCTTTGTAATATTAGCAAACACATCCAGGAAAAGCCCGAGGTGTGTTCTTTTCTCAGCAATTTTGAATTTTAGATTTCCAGAAATCTCTTTAAGCTCTCATTAGTGAAAGCACTCACGCACCTATAAAAGTTTTGATTTTTTTTAAAAAAATAAATAAATCAGGATCCGATGAAATTTATTGGGTGCTTCCCAGGTCCTTTTTCCTAACTGTCTTCTAAAGAGTCCATTCTGGCCATAGAAGAAGGTACAAGAGATCTATTGAGTTTGATCTCAAGAACGTGGAAATAATTTTTAAAAGAGAACAATTTTTAAAAGATCACAACATAGAAAAGGCCAGCTCAGTTAGAAAAAAAAAACTGCACTGCCACCAGAAAGAATGAATATAAAAGTAGTCCTTGTCTTACAGCCTTTTTTTTAGTGATCATTCCAAGTTACAAGAGCACTGAAAAAAGCGACTGACGGCCATTTTTCACACTTATAACCATCGCAGAATCCCCATCGTCACCTGATCAAAATCTAGACGCTTGAGAGTTGCAGTTTCCCAGGATCAGATGATCCATTTTTGTGATCTTCTGACAAGCAAAATCAACGGAGAAGCCAGATTCACTTAACAACTGGGTTACTAACTTAACCATTGCAGTGATTCACTTAACAACTGTGGCAAGACAGGTTGTAAAATGGGGCAAAACTCACTTAACAAATGTCTCACTTAGCAACAAAAATTTTGGATTCAGTTGTGGTCATAAGTCAAGGACTACCTGTATTTCTAATACATCTGAGTAACTGAGTAACTAACAACCATCCTGGTTTCATTGCCTTCTCCCTACCCGCTCTCTTTCATTACAACTCATATCTCTGTTGTTGTGAGCCAGAGGGAAGGGCTATATTATTATTATTATTTAGTGGGAGACTGAAAAGCAATAATTAAATACTGGCCTGAGGCACATTTGCACAGGTTCAGGAGACAATGGACTTATTACTCTACTAGTGCTATGGCTTGAATTATCTTGACAATTTACCTGAACATAGAACACAAAATAACAGATTGGAAGGGACCTTGAAGGTCTTCTAGTCAAGCAGTAGACCCTATATCATTTCAGACAAACAGTTGTCCAGTCTCTTTTTGAAGGTTTTCAGTGATGGAGCACCCACAACTTCTGAAAGTAAGTCATTCCACTGGTTAATTGCTCTCACCATTACACAATTTCTCCTTAGTTCTAGGTTGCTTCTTTCCAAGGATGACAACCTCCAGCTGTCAGCCCTGCCTTAGCTTAAACCTCTAAGTAAAAATGCGGGCGTGAGAGGGCAATTTTGACACGAGGGATGAAGCCCCTACAACTCTGGAAGGCAAGCTGTTGGAGGCTTATAAGCTTTGTTACTCTTCCCTGCATTCTTTTCTAGGTACTCAGCCTCTTTTTTTTTTTTTTGTATTGTGGCAACCAGAACTGGATGCAGTATTCCAAGTGTGGTCTCACCAGTGCAGTATAAGGTGGTACTATCACCAGGACTGCATTGGCTTTTTGGGCAGCTGCCTGCTCATACTTAAGTGGTGGTCCACCAGGACACGTAGATCCCTCGCACAGTTATTAGTGTTGAGACAGGTACTGCCTATTATACACCTGTGCATTTGGTTTTTCCTGTTTAAGTGCAGGATTTTACTTTTCTCACTTCTGAACTGCATCTTGCTGGATAGGGTCAATGCCCAACAGGATCGAGTTCCTTCTGAATTTTGACTCTATTGTCTAAAGCAGGGGTCTTCAAACTTTGCCCTTTTATGACTTGTGGACTTCGACTCCCAGAATTCCTCAGCCAGTGTGCTGGCTGAGGAATTCTGGGAGTTGAAGTTCACAAGTCATAAAAGTGCCAAGTTTGAAGACCCCTGGTCTAAAGTGTTAGGAACTCCCCCAAGCTTGGTGTGAAGTGCAAATGTAATATGTTCTCTTTCTATTCCTTTATCTAAACCAGTGGTTCTCAACCTTTTTAATGCCGCGACCCCAACCGGTCGTAAGTCGAGGACTAAACCGGTCGTAAGTCGAGGACTACCCAACCGGTCATAAGTCGAGGACTTTCCCTGCCCGGGAGCGCCACGCATGTGTGGTTCCACCCCCTGCGCCGGCCGAGGCATAGCTGGCAAGCGGCAGAGACGGAGCAGGCCGACCACCAGCTGGCCCAGCCCAAGGGAGGTAAGGCACCCACCGGAAAAGGGGGAAAAAAATGGCGGACAAAAAAATGGCGGACAAAAAAAATGGCGGACAGCCTTGCTTGGCGACCCCCATGAAATGGTCGATCGACCCCAAATGGGGTCCCGACCCACAGGTTGAGAACCACTGATCTAAACCATTTATGAAAATGTTAAACAGAACTGGGCCCAGTAAAGATCCTTGGGATACCCCATTGCATACTTCCTTCCATGTAGATGTTCTGTTAAGGACTATATATTGGGTGTGGTTAGTCAGCCAACTGCAAATCCATCTTGTGGTGGTGCTGACTAGCAATAGCAATAGCACTTGCACTTGATGTTTTACAGCCCTCTCTAAGCGGTTTACAGAGTCGGCCTGTTGCCCCCAACAATCTTTACTGACCTCAGAAGGATGGAAGGCTGAGTCAACCTTGAGTGGTCAGGATCGAACTTCTGAGTGTGGGCAGAGTCAGCCTGCAATACTGCATTCTAACCATTGTGCTACCACGGCTCTATCCCACATTGTTTTATCAAGTTTCAAGCATCCCCCTATGACCATATTTGCTCCTTTTTGATTTTGGAATATATATAGTATTTCCAGAGATTGTATTTTGCCCTGCTTGTTACTCTGATCCTAAAGTTTCCCAGGTTTTTTTGGGAGGAGAGAGAGAGAGAGAGGGAGAGGGGGAGAGAGAGGGAGAGGAGGAGAGAGAGAGAGAGAGAGAGAGAGAGAAAGAAAGAGAGAGAAAGAGAGAGGGGGGAGAAATGAAGTGATGCTATTGAGAGCTCCACTATTAGAGAATAGTGGCCCTTAAATTGGCATTTGTCCATCCCCTCCTTGGCAAATGGAAGGCCTCCTTCTCTTGTGCAACCTGTTCAGAGCTGCATTAAATCACCCACTTTATTTCATAAATACATTATGGACATCTGGCTAGTCAAAGATGCGCCAACCTTTCCAAGTCGTATCTGCTGCATCAGCTCAGGAGATGTTTCCGCAATATGCCATTTTCCTCCTTTGGGCTTTTTGCAATGAGGTGATTTCACCCACACCCTCCTTCATTGAATGCTGCCCACAGGACCACCGTACTTTTGGTATGACTTTAAAAAAAAAACAGAGGCAATATTGCCTGCCAGGTTTTCCCACCACTGTTATCGTGGAAGACAAAACAAACATAACTGATGTCACTAAACTGCACTAGGTTGAATGGGGACAGGATTGCAAATGTCCATCCTTTCCTTCCTCCTGAAGCTCGCCCAGAGTCTGAATTCACACACCCCACAAACCTGTTGACGTCTTAGCTTTAGCATCCCAAGTGGGTCTATAATAATAATTTTTCCCTTACTTTCATAATTATAACATTTTTGTCCTGCCTTTCCAGCATCTAGTACAGTGATGGCGAAACTTTTAGAGACCGAGTGCCCAAACTGCAACCCAAAACCCACTTATGTATTGTTGGGTGCCAGGTGGGCGTGGCCCATTGGGTGGGTGTGACCCATTGGGTGGGCGTGGCTGCAGTTGTAACGGCAGACTGGGTGGGACTAAAAAGTTCAATCAAACAATTCCAACTTTGCAAGATCTTTTTTTTTCCTGTGAGAAGTTGAAATTGATTGAGTGATTGAACCTTTTTTTTTTTGCACACGGCGGCGGAGGCCTAAAGCGAAAAGGTTTTATAAAACCCAGCTGAAGCCCTAGCACTGGGGTGATGGCGCGTGTGCCAACAGAAAGGGCTCTGTGTGCCACCTGTGGCACCCGTGCCATAGGTTCGCCACCACGCATCTAGTACATAGAAGAATAAGGTTGGAAGGGACCTTGGAAGTTTTACCAGTCAATTCCCTCTCCAAGCAAGACACCTTATACCCTACTGGAAAAATGGCTGTGCAATTTTTTTTTCTTGAAAACCTTCAGCAATGGAGCTCCCACACTTCTGGGAGGCAAGCTCTACTATTCATGAATTGTTCTATCAGAAATGTCTCCTTATTTCTACGTTGGACCTCTCTTTCATGATCTTACACCCTTACTTTTTGTCCTGCCTTCAGGTGCTTTGGAGAATAGGTTGACCCCCTCTTTTCTGTGACAGTCCCACAAGTTTCATGTGACCCCCTAATCCTTCTTTCCATTAGACTAGACAAGACACACCTAGTTCCTTCAACCGTTCATCATACAATTTAGCCACCAGACCTTTTATCTTCTTTGTTGCTCTTCTCTGCACTCTTTCTAGGAACTCAACATCTTTTTATCATAGTGACCAGAACTGGATGCACTATTCCAAGTGTGGTCTCACTACCGCAGTATAAAGCAGAACAGAATAGAATAACAGAGGTGGAAGGGACGTTGGAGATCTTCTAGTCCAACCCCCAGCTCAGGCTGAAGACCCTATACCATTTCAGACAAGTGGTTGTCCAGTCTTTTCTTAAAAACCTCCAGTGATGGAGCACCCACAACGTCTGAAGACAAGCTGTTCCGCTGGTTAATTGTCCTCACAGTCAGGAAGTTTCTCTTTAATTCCAGGTTGCTTCTCTCCTCGATTAGTTTCCATCCATTGCTTTTTGTCCTGCCTTCAGGTGCTTGGTAGAATAGTTTGATGCCCTCTTCTTTGGGGCAGCCCCACAAATATTATTAGAAGACTGCTATCCCCCTAGTCCTTCTCTTCATTAAACTAGACATACCCAATTCCAGCAACCGTTCTTTGTATGTTTTAGCCTCCAGTCCCCTGATCCTCTTTGTTGCTCTTCTCTGCACTTTTTCTAGAGTCCCAACATCTTTTTTTTTACATCATTGCGACCAAAACTGGATGCAGTACTATCAGTTCTCGTGATCTTGAAACTATCCCTCTGTTGATGCAGCCCAGGACTGCATTGGCTTTTCCCTCTTTTCTCTTTTTAATCTCTCTTTTTGTCCTCCTTTCTTAGAAGACTTTCACATCCAGAACTGCTTCTCCAATATACAATTAAATAGGTTTGCATTGAGACTTAATTAACACTAGCTGAAAGCGCCACAAAAAACTCAAGTTCTTTCAACATTTCCCACAGAAGGAGGCGAAAAGGAGTGGAACAAAGCCTCCCACACACACACACACCCTTAGCTCATAATATTGCAGAACTGTCTGCTAATGATAAATGATGTACTTTGGTTTACATTTCCTTTCTCCTCTCTAGTAGATATTGGCCCATTTGGATGTGTGCTCGTTGTGAATAAATGACTTTGGCAAGTTGTTGCACTTTGCAACGGTACGTTTGTTTCTCCGTTGCACAGCTTGGTTCTACCTGAAGCCATTTCTTTGGGAAAAAATAATGACAGGCTGCTTCTCTGCCTTCATTTTTTACACACTCACACAGACCATTGTGGGTTTGAACTTCTGTATCCGCTGAAATGTTTCATTCTTGCGATGGCAAAGGGCAGAGATAGAACAAAAGAACCGCTCGGCTGTTAAAGATTGCCATTACTGGGCATTGATCCTGTTCTTNTGAGGAGACCCACCCTGTGGGAGCGTACTGGCCGATGGGAGGTAATCTGTGGCAGAAGGCGGTCTCGAAGGTATCCTGGTCCGCTGCCATGGAGCGCCTTAAAGATGATAGTCAGCACCTTGAAGCGCACCCGGAAGGCCACCGGCAGCCAATGCAGCTCGCGCAGCAGCGGTGTTACGTGGGAGCGACGAGTCCCTCCTAACACCGCCCGCGCGGCCGCATTTTGGACTAGCTGGAGCCTCCGGGTGCTCCTCAAGGGAAGCCCCATGTAGAGAGCATTACAGTAGTCCAGGCGGGAGGTGACCAGAGCATAAGTTGCCTGCCTGATGCTTCATAGCATAATGTACCGCCCCTTTTTGAAGTCCCTGGGGTCCCCTCCAGAATCCATTGCAAAGACCACTTTCCCTTCATTTTGTCTCAGCAAATGGCAGCGTCATACACACGTTGCCTGGATCCCAAGTTAAACAGAGGCAGGCCTGGTTAACGCCTGGATGGGAGACTATGAAGAAAGGCTAGAACTGTAGACTGAAGTGGGACACTGAAAAATATCTTTGGAAAACCAGCTGTTGCTAAGAAAAGTGCACAGATACAGTAACCAGGAGTCTAGTTTCTGTTCCTACATTATTTTTACATTCACACTCTTCTCTCTGTCTCTCTGTCTCTCTCTTTCTTTCTTTCTTTCTCTCTCCCTCTCTCTCTCTCTCCCTCCCTCCCTGTCTCCATAGATATAGAGTAATAGAGTTTGAAGGGACCCCAGAGGTCTTCTAGTCCAACCCCCTGCTCGAGTAGGAGACCCTATACCAGGGGTAGGCAACCTTGACTCTTTTATGACTCATGGACGTCAACTCCCAGAATTCCTGAGCCATCATAGCTGGCTCAGGAATTCTGGGAGTTGAAGTCCACGAGTCATAAAAGAGCCAAGGTTGCCTACCCCTGCCCTATACCATTTCAGACAAATAGCTGTAATGTCTCTTTTTGAAGGCCTTTAGTGAAGGAGCACCCACAACTTCTGAAGGCAAATTATTTCGTTGGTGAATTGCTCTCACTATTAGGAATTTTCTCCTTAGTTCTGGTTGCTTCTCTCCTTGATTAGTTTCCATCCGTTGTTTCTTGTCTTGCCTTTTGGTGCTTTGGAAAATAGGTTGAGCCCCTCATCTTTGTGGCAGCCTCTTAGATATTGGAACACTGCTATCCTGTCATCCCTTGTCTTTCTTTTCACTAGACTAGACATACCTAATTCCTGCAAACATTCTTTTTATGTTTTAGCCTCCAGACCCCTAATCATTGTTGTTGCTCTTCTCTGCACCCTTTCCAGAGGATCAACATCTTTTTTGCATTGTGCAATAGTCCAAGTGTGGTATTACTAAGGCTTTGTAAAATGGTACTAATGCTTCACGTGATCTTGATTCTATCCCTCTGTTAATGCAGCCTAAGTAATTGTCCACTAGGGCTCCAAGATCTCTCTCACAGTTACTGGCATTAAGCCAAGTTTCACCTAGTACAGGGGTAGGCAACCTTGGCCCTTTTATGACTCGTGGACTTCAACTCCCAGAATTCCTCAGCCAGCATGGCTCAGCTTGGAAACCTCTCCCTTTCCCCTCAGCATGGCTGGCTCAGGAATTCTGGGAATTGAAGTCCATGAGTCATAAAAGAGCCAAGGTTGCCTACCCCTGACCTAATATATACCTGTATAGACTTGTACCTCCCTCCCTCCCTTCCCTTCCCTCTGTCTCTCTCTCTCTCTCCACAGCTAGGAAAACATGGACAATATCATTGTGAATATCTCTAGAACTGACTTGACCATTATAGATACCAAAAGCATCTCAGGATTGTGAATGAGCCCAGTACAGGCCCTCTTACAATCATCTCCTGCTTGTTTTAACACACACACACACACACACACACACACACACAATTTATATTCTTCTTTTTTGTGCAGTTTCACACATCCTCCCCTCAAAGAAATGGAAAGGCAGTTTAATGAAGGCACCTTCCTATAAACAAACCAAGACATAAACTGATGAATCGATCGTATAAACAAATGGCATTCCCCTGTACAGACTATGCAAAGATGTTCCTGGAAAAAGAAAAAGAAACGGAAATAAATATTTG
>NW_015389144.1:34295-39257 GCF_001527695.2 Protobothrops mucrosquamatus | reverse complement strand
AGACAAGAGAGAAATTTTATTTCTAAGTGGTGTATCTCCTATTTTTAGTAGAGCTGTTAAAAAAAATCTTCTTTTTTTCTTTTCCATCAGACATGGCCCACATTCTGACAGTTGTGTTAGAGTTCTACTTGGAAGCTACTTCATTTGCAGCACTTCTTGGAGTGACATACAATCATGGAATATAATGTGATGATTATTCTGAGACCTTCTGCAAAGAAGCACCACCTTCAGCTTGTACCTTTTGAAAAGTTAGTGACCTCACTTGACTTGACTTTTGAAAATGTGAAAAGAAGGACTAGGTGTAACATGAGAGCAGTGTTCCAGTATTTGAAAGGCTGCCACAAAGAAGACGGGGTCAACCTATTCTCCAAAGGACCTGAAGACAGAACAAGAAGCAATCAATGGAAACTATTCAAGGAGAGACGCAACCTAGAATTAAGGAGAAACTTCCTGACAGTTAGAACAATTAACCAGTGGAACAACCTGCTTCTAGAAGCGGTGAATGCTCCAACACTGGAAGTTTTTAAGAGAAGGCTGGACATCCATTTGCCTGGAATGGTATATGGTCTCCTGCTTGAGCAGGGGGTTGGATTAGAAGACCTCCAGGGTCCCTTCCAACTTTGTTATTCTGTTATTTTTTAGGCAGGAAAGCCAGCTGAGTAACTTTGAGCCAGTCATTCTTTCTCACTTGCTTCTAAACCAGAGTTTCTCAGACTCTGTAACTAAGTTGTGCGGACTTCAATACCCAGAATGCCCCCAGCCAGCCTACTGGCTGGAAGAACTCTGGAAGTCGGCACAACTTAGTTACAGATGTTGAGAAACACCTCTCTAAACACCTCTCTAAACCAATATAGAATATTTTGCAGAATCTTTTGGATCATAAATCCACTTGCAGGGACATTAGTAAAATCACTAGCATCTCTTCCAATTTACAGCATCCACTGGCTATTATTCCTTCCCTACTTTCAATTACCTAGTCAGTAAATGAACCTGGCTGGTGTCAAAGCATCTTTCTAAATATAATATTACCTCCTCCCCACCCCACCCCCAATGACTTTGAAGTCCTACCAAAAAGCAATTAAACAGGGCGGAGGGAGACAATGCTGGCCTGACTCCATCTTATTATTTCTCTGTATCTTGCCTTTTATTAAAATATTAATGATAATTCCAGTAATCTTTTCTTTTTTTCCTTTTTGACTTTACCCTTGGCATTTAGCAGCCTGGAGGATATGCCTCTTTGTGCTTGGAAAACTCAATTTATTCCCTCAATAACCTTATATAATTTTCAGGCTTTCAGTTAACCTCCAAAGATTATCCATCGCTTCGCTATTACACCCACATTCCTGAAAAAGCCACACCAATGCTATTGACCCTTTTGGTCTAGCCCAGTGGTTCTCAACCTGTGGGTCGGGACCCCATTTGGGGTCGATCGACCATTTCATGGGGGTCGCCAAGCAAGGCTGTCCGCCATTTTTTTGTCCGCCATTTTTTCCCCCCTTTTCCGGCAGGTGCCTTACCTCCCTTGGGCTGGGCCAGCTGGTGGTCGGCCTGCTCCGTCTCTGCCGCTTGCCAGCTACGCCTCGGCCGGCGCAGGGGGCGGAACCACGCACGCGTGGCGCTCCCTGGCAGGGAAAGTCCTCGACTTATGACCGGTTGGGTAGTCCTTGACTTACGACCGGTTTAGTCCTCGACTTACGACCGGTTTAGTCCTCGACTTTTGACCGGTTTAGTCCTCGACTTACGACCGGTTGGGGTCGCGGCATTAAAAAGGTTGAGAACCACTGGACTCTAGCCCATGGGGAGGGCAGGGAGGCAAACAGCAAAACTTGTGTATTGTGGTATCACAACGCCTGTTTTGTGTTTTGGATGGAACCGAGTCTAGATTCAAAGGAGGACCCAGAGTGTTGATGTTCACAGGGACAGGGTTAAAAACATTCAAAATGGCAGTCACAGACATGCAGCCTGACCCCTTTTCAAGGTTTGTGTGGATTCCCCTGCAAGTGACACTTTTGTGTGCAAGAGCCCAGGAGGAGAGGTTCCTGAGAATACTTTTCAAATAAATGGGAGAACATGTGTCAGGGGCGGGCAAAAGCTTTGGACATTTCTTTGATCTACCTTTTTAAACGATGGCTGCTCTTCCAGGGCTAACCTACTCCACGTTTTCAAGGTGGTTTTCAGCATAAAATCCTTTCTGTGAAATAAAGGTACTTTTTTTTTTCAAAAGGCAACTGGACTTCCTTTGTTTTTTGCTTGAAGACATTTCATTTCTCATCCAAGAAGCTTCTCCAGTTCAGAACTGAAGAAGCTTCTTGGATGAGAAGCGAAATATCTTCAAAGAAAAACAAAAGAAGTCCAGTTGTCATTTGGAAACAAAAACAAAAACACCTCCTTTGGGACAACCATGATCTGGATGACTGAGAATATCCATAGGACTTTCTGTGAAAGTAAATAATGTGTGAATGTTATGCACACTGTATTTATGTTAGGAAAAGACTCACATATGAATCAATAAATCATCCCTCTCCTCCTCTCTCCCTCTCTCCAAACTACTATGAAAATTTCACTGGAGGAGACATTGATTCAACACGGGCACTAGTGACATAGAATATGAACAGATTTATAGTATATATATTCTTCATCAGAGAGATTCCTGGGGGAGGGGAAAATAAATAATATTCAGATGTTTCCCCTTCTCTTTTCTGGTTTAAAATATTATTTTATTGCAAGCAACAAGGATCATTGGCGGTGGCTGTTCTCCTCACCTGGACAGTTCTTCTTTTCCCTTTCAGTGAGAATGATTTCACCTTCCAAGGAATCTCCTTGCAACTTCTGGAGATGTTCTGGCTGGTTGACCTGCCTGGCAGCTGAAACCCATGGTCAAAGAGTAATTTTCAAACCTTCACCACATGGTTGCCAGGTGCTGACATGACCATTTCCCTATGCAGGAGGGAAAGGTAAACATTGCATTTGATGTCCCCCCCTGTGTTCATCTTCAGTCTTTCTTCTGATCTCCTAAGATTCTTGCTTCCTGATGGTCAAAGTTACAGTATTTTCTTGTGTTTGTTGTTTATTTTTGTTGTTGTCATTTCAGCAGTTGCATCCCAATCTGCAGTTTTTAACTGTCCCCATCCAGAATATGCATAATCAGAATCTTTAGATCGCTTGCAAAAAATGGACTTTGTGGTAATCTTGTGAGGTTTTTTCCCCCTGGCCAGGTGGGCATTTATTATCAAACAACTTAAATATGAGCCAACCATGTGCTGGCTCAAAAGCCAACAGAGTTCTAGGCTGCATTAACGGAAGGATAGAATCAAGATCACGTGAAGTAAGGCCACACTTGGAATACTGCATCCAGTTTTGGTCACCATGATGTAAAAAAGATGTTGAGACTTTAGAAAGACTGCAGAGAAGAGCAACCAAGATGATCAGGGGACCGGAGGCTAAAACATATAAAGAACGATTGCTGGAATTGGATATGTCTAGTTTAATGAAGAGAAGGACGAGGGGGGACATGAGAGCAGTGTTCCAGTATCTGAGGGGCTGCCACGAAGAAGAGGAAGTCAAGCTATTCTCCAAAGCGCCTGAAGGCAGGACGAGAAGCAATGGATGGAAACTGATCAAAGAGAGAAGGAACCTAGAATGAAAGAGAAACTTCCTGACAGTGAGAACAATTAACCAATGGAACAACCTGCCCCCAGAAGCGGTGAATGCTCCAACACTGGAAGTTTTTAAGAAGAGATTGGACAAACATTTGTCTGAAATGGTATAGGGATTCCTGCCTGAGCAGGGGGTTGGACTAGAAGACCTCCAAGGTCCCTTCCAACTCTTAGTCTAGTCTAGTCTTTCCATTTTCTATTCTATTCTATTCTATTCTATTCTATTCTATTCTATTCTATCCTAACTTTTTGGGAAGAATGGAAACAATATCAGCAGCTGGTGCTTTTCTCCATGTCAGGGATAACTGCATAAATGCTGTTTTCTGAATTTTGCAAGCACTGAATTGTCTAGGGTCCATGTATCTCCAGATTCCAGGCAGTGCACACCCAGAGTATGGGAATATAGCTTCATTTTCAAAAAATAACCATCTATCATTTTAAAGCAGGGTCTGTGCAAAAGTGAAGAAGTTGTGATTAGTTGAGCATGAGCACTTTAGATGTATAAGCTCTGGTGCACGCTTCGGAAAGGTAAAGTTATGTGTAGCATTCATACACAATACGTATTGCTCTCCACCATAAACATCTTAGAGACTCCTTGAGCTTAAATCAAACCTATCCAACTAGGGTCAAAATTTGACAACTACAGTGAAAGGCAGAGTGAAAAAATATTGCCAGTAGATAACTATTCCAGATCGTTTCTGCTAAATAGCAAAAAAATCAAAAGAATAAAGAATCAGAGTTTAGGAAATAATTATAAGTTCAAGCCAGACTTAGGAGGAGAAGAAGAAAAAAAATATTATGGAGCCAATTGGAATAAGAAAAAAAAATATTTAGGGAAGTTTGTGCTACAAAGAAACAGAATTCTTAAACC
The DNA here is from genome assembly GCF_001527695.2 of Protobothrops mucrosquamatus. NCBI lineage: Eukaryota > Metazoa > Chordata > Lepidosauria > Squamata > Viperidae > Protobothrops > Protobothrops mucrosquamatus. The sequence continues at coordinate 34,730 of NW_015389144.1, read as the reverse complement.
CTGACATAATTCTTCCAAAGTTCCTGCTCAGAACTACAAAGAGTACAGGACATACTAGAAACGGTTGATCTATTGCTTTAATATTCTTCCTTTAAAACCTGTAGTTGGAAAGCTATTATTTAAGGGAGAATCAGGTCAGGTCAGCCAGGATTTATCCCAGTGCATCAAAAGTAAAGACCAAGGAGACACAGTTTGCTCTTCCCATCTTTCCAGAAATTTTGGGGAAAGTTTTTTCCCCCCCTCACTTGCTAGCTGAGAAGTCCTCCTCTTCAATTGTTCATAGAAACTTGACCTTGCTTAGCTTCCAACCCCATGGAGACCAGCTGAATCTCTTTCAAGGGCTTCCTTTAACCATAATTATGATTTCATCCACCTAGGAACAATTTCTGAATTGCTAATACTGCAGGAGGAACCTTTTTAATCTCAGAAAGACTC
>NW_015389144.1:30190-34117 GCF_001527695.2 Protobothrops mucrosquamatus | reverse complement strand
TTTTTTTTTTTTTGTTTCCTTCAACTTGATTCATTTTAAAATGCTTCAGCTGCAGAGTTACGCAGGGAAGCTGTTGCGAACTCCGAGGAGACCAAGCGTCATGGACTGTTTGTTTTAGCAAGTTAATGAAAGGAAAGAAATCTCTGGTTTTTTTGTTTTTTGTTTGTGGGTTGTTTTGTTTTTTGTTTTTGTTTTTGAGCAAAAAACAAGCTAAGCCTCGTGTGTATGCAGGCATGCCCCAGCCTAAGTCTAAAGTTTACCCTTTGGAGCCTAGGGGGAGAAAAAAAAAATCCTCTTCCTTTTATCTATAATGCTCTTTTCTCCTTGATAGCACAAAAGGGGGGAAAAGTGATTCATTTAAACACAGCGAAGGTGGTGCTTCTTGTTTTTTTTTGTTTTCAACAATATAGATATTTTTAAGGGAGGAGAAACTGGAAATTTTATTTGTCTTTCACTTGAACAAGAGGGAATGGTTGAAGCATCAACGCAAGGAAAAAGTTTTTTTTTTCTCTTCCCCTCTTATTTAAAGTACATTGTAGTGGAAGATCTAAGAAACTGTGAACAATGAGTCCTCATCTCCCATGACTGCTTTCCATAAATTTGAATGCAGGTGGGAAGGAAATTAAATTGTGGATGGGTTGCTGAGAGTGATGCCTCAGAAAGTCATTTTTGTAAGATTTGAGATGCTCTTTATTACATAATGGGCACCATTAAAGGTCGTCCAGTACAAGCTTTTAGTGACATTTCTGCCTTTCCTCTCAAGAGCCTGGCTGGGTTGGTGTATGCATTTAAATTAAAGAGTAATTAGATCCAGGAGGAGTCATTATATAATGCAAGTTACTCCAACTCATCAGCGAAAAGAAAAGTACCGAGTCAAAGAAAGTGAGCAAAGTCAAATGTGCATCTAGAACAGTGGTTCTCAACCTTTTTAATGCCGCGACCCCAACCGGTCGTAAGTCGAGGACTAAACCGGTCATAAGTTGAGGACTACCCAACCGGTCATAAGTTGAGGACTTTCCCTGCCCGGGAGCGCCGCGCATGCGTGGTTCCGCCCCCTGCGCCGGCCGAGGCGTAGCTGGCAAACGGCAGAGACGGAGCAGGCCGACCACCAGCTGGCCCAGCCCAAGGGAGGTAAGGCACCCACCGGAAAAGGGGAAAAAAATGGCGGACAAAAAAAATGGCAGACAGCCTTGATTGGCGACCCCCGTGAAATGGTCGATCGACCCCAAATGGGGTCCCGACCCACAGGTTGAGAACCACTGATCTAGAAGAAGAGTGACTTCTGATGTCATTTGTAAGGACAGCTCAGCTGAATGTTCATTTTATGCATATCTTTTCGCCATTACTGTGGGCTCTCGTACAGTATTATAATGTTATGTACATCATAACCGGAACTGGCAAAGTCTAGTCTAACAGAGGCAAGAATTGGGGTTGACATAATAGCAGTCTTCCAATATTTGAGGGGCTGTCAAAAAGAAGAGCGGACCAACCTATTTCCCAAAACACTTGAGGGCAAGATAAAATGGTATAGGGAGTTGAAAGAGTGGTGCTACAGAAAATCCTGCCAAATGTGAAGATGCCAAAGGAGTACAGCTAGTGAAGTTCATGGAGCGTGGTTCAACTATCAGTTCAGAAGTCTATTGTGAAACGCTACGAAAACTCAGATGAGCCATCCATAACAAGCGTTGGGGCATGCTGACTTTCGGTGTGGTGTTGGTTCATGATAATGCTCGCCCATACACCACTAGCCACACCCAAGAACTTTTGAAGCAGTTCCCTTGGGATGTTTTTGATCACACACCCCCCCCAATAACCCAGATCTGGCACTGAGTGACCACTACTAAGGAATTTCAAACCTTGTAAGACGTTATACAAGTGCCTCAATTTGAATGGCGGTTATGTCAAAAAGTAATGTAATGTTGTAGTTTTCTAATGTGTATAATAAAAGTTCTGTATCTGCGAGTGTCTGTCATTGATAACCAAACAGAGGTTTATTTCCAAATTGCTCTCGTATTAAAACCGCACTCACTTTAGTTAAAACTAACCAAGTTTAGATAGCTGCTTGAATACAGAGGCTAGGTTTGTTAGTGAGCTGGTTAAACATATTGCCTCTCAATCAAATTCCTATCACATTGCAGCTTTTTCCTTTTTCCTTGATTATGTGAAATAGATAATTCCACTCTGTTAAGGATTGTTTAATGAATGAAATGACATCACAACATAAGACAGTCAATCAAGCTACGAAGAGCAATGGAGAATGGGGAAAAAAACATTGTATGTAGTGTGTATAGGGAAAGTTGAGTTTATTAAAAGTATCCACACAAACTAGAATGAGCTTCAGCAAAAGTGGATGATTAGAGATAGTTTAGTACCGCTATAGCAACTTCAAGACACATTTAAGTTTTAAAAAATAGGAGAACAAATGTTGAAGTAGATAATAATCTGTTGTCCATGAGATCTTTATTTATTATTAGATTTTTTCCCCCACCTTTAATTTGGTCAACACAAGATGGTATATAACCTAGCACTCTGCCTCCTATTTTCCCCACATTTTCCCCCTGTGGGTTGGACTGGGAGAGAGGGACTGACCCCAAGTCACCCAGCTGGTCTTCATCCCCAAGGAAAGACTAGAACTCACAATCTCCTGGTTCCTAGGCCTGTTACACCATGTGGCAATTTGTACCAGTAAGCTGTGATCCGGGCAGAGGCATTATAAAGTCAACAGCAAAGCAAAAATTAAAAATGAAAAGAACAGTCAAAGATAAACATCTCCAAAATGTCAGACCATCAAGCACAGTTTTGATTTTGATAGCAAGTTGTCCCTGTGCTCATAAAATGGCTGACATGGAGAAGGACTTTCTTAGTCACCAAATATCTCCATAGTTGGATGGCCAATAAGGAATATGTTTGTTTAGCCCCATAGGTCTCCAGGATGTGAGTTTCTGCTCCCATCTTACCTCTGCCTAATTGTGTGTGTGTGTGTGTGTGTCTGTGTGTGTGTTTCAGCGTGGAGAAGTAACCTGCCAAATAATGCATTCTGCCTTGCAGTTACCAATCATTTTTTACTTTTTCAGCAACCTCGTCTAACCGTTGTGGAGCTAAGAAACATTCTTATAAATAAAGATGATGCTGGAGGCTACTGTTCTGTTTCATTTTGCAGTGGCCAACTTCTCATTTAAAAGGTTAAGACAAACTTATATACATACATATATAAAAAGTGGGATGGAAGGGTTCCAGGCCAACAAATCCGCCCCCGTGTTTTCTTCCAGTTTTATTTCTATTTGATGCAAGGACAGAAATTTCTCTAAAAGGAGAAGGCCTCGAAGAAGTTCTCATGAACCTCCGTGTTGGTCTTGCATGTGGTTATTGAGGAAACAGAAAGACTTCTGTTTTTTAACCCTCTCACGGATCATCTGCAGCCTCCTTGGCTTTCCAAGCTTCTATTCCATTCTAAGGGAAGACCTTAGAGCAGTGGTTCTCAACCTTTTTAATGCCGCGACCCCAACCGGTCGTAAGTCGAGGACTAAACCGGTCGTAAGTCGAGGACTAAACCGGTCGTAAGTCGAGGACTACCCAACCGGTCGTAAGTCGAGGACTTTCCCTGCCCGGGAGCGCCGCGCATGCGTGGTTCCGCCCCCTGCACCAGCCAAGGCGTAGCTGGCAAGCGGCAGAGACAGAGCAGGCCGACCACCAGCTGGCCCAGCCCAAGGGAGGTAAGGCACCCGCCAGAAAAGGGGGAAAAAATGGTGGACAAAAAAAATGGCAGACAGCCTTGCTTGGTGACCCCCGTGAAATGGTCGATCGACCCCAAATGGGGTCCCGACCCACAGGTTGAGAACCACTGCCTTAGAGAGAGAACTCCCTCCAGGTCTATCTTTTTTGAGCCCATCATTTGTACTTCTATAACTGTCTGGTTTATACAGCAAC